>NC_068981.1:198319122-198319935 GCF_001194135.2 Octopus bimaculoides | reverse complement strand
AAAGAGCCCCCACCACCCCACCCCCACCACTACTGAAGATGACAACAACAAATCAAAAGAGAAAAAAGTCATAAAAAAAATTGCACTAAATTGAACTTTTTAGTCAGAGAAACTGAGAAGTCATTCACTTATTGAAAATGCCTTTTTTTTCTGTTTTGAACAATTTATGACTTCATATTAATTAGAATATGAACAATAGTCATGTTTACAATGCATCAGATAAATAATTATAATTATCCTTTGTTATTTATACAAGACAGGATTCACAGAGTGAGACAAGAGTATTTTACCAACACCAATACATTAAACATCATCATCATCACCATCCTTGTTTTAGCATCCATTGTTCCCTGCTTGCATGGGTCAGGTTAGTTTATTAAGGTAGACTCTCTATAGCTGGATGCTCTTCCTGATGCAGAACCTCACCTGTTTCCAAGCAAAGGTAACGTTTCCCCATGGCCAGACGTGGTTTCCACAGAAGACACGAAACAAACAACCTCACTTGTATGCTGGGGATGCTCGTTTACAGCCATCACATGATGTCAAGACAAGAGTACAAACACACACACAATACAAATATGAGGGGCCCTTGTATCAGTTTCCATCCCCCACACCAGTTGGCAAGGCGTTGGTCAGCTCAGGGCCATATTAGAAGAGATTTGCTTGAGTTGCCTTACATTGGGAATCAACATGGTTAGAAATGAAGCCTTTTAACCACAAATCCATGGCTCTACCCATAAACCAATAATAGGAATCAGATAAAGGTTGACTGAAGGAGGAAAAATCTTAATTAACACCTGAAAGAAACCATTT
>NC_068981.1:198317335-198318840 GCF_001194135.2 Octopus bimaculoides | reverse complement strand
GCCTTCCTGGCACTTGTGCCAGTGGCATGTGCCAGTGCTGCTGGACTGGCTCCTGTGCAGGTGGCACGTAAAATACACCATATTGAGCGTGGCCGTTGCCAGTACCACCTGACTGGCCTTCGTGCCGGTGGCACATAAAAAGCACCCACTACACTCTCGGAGTGGTTGGCGTTAGGAAGGGCATCCAGCTGTAGAAACTCTGCCAAATCAGATTGGAGCCTGGTGTGGCCATCTGGTTCACCAGTCCTCAGTCAAATCGTCCAACCCATGCTAGCATGGAAAGTGGATGTTAAACGATGATGATGATGATGATTAAACAAATAACAATTCCTACCTTCGCATTCACTGATTCCAAATACCGTTTCTAGACGATGCTTAAAACCTCTGATTACTTCCTTCCGTACATCAATCAAACAAATATGTTTTATTTTAGAATTTGAGTGAATATCAAGATAATACTTCATCGCCATTACTGTACATGTGGTTCCTTCTTCTATGGGTATACCAAAAATACCTGTTATAAATATAAAGTGTACAACATATTTAATCCAACAAATGTTCTTGTTGAAAATATATATAATTCACCTGTGATATAATTTCAGTAATTTATCAGCTGCAATACCAAGAAACAATACAATTCCATCATTTAGAAGAAGATTCTTTAATAGAACTTTCTAGGTAAACCACTTTTTACCCCCACCCATATATGACACTTGACTGTGAAATTGCCACACAATAACCAGCACTTGGTTATTAATAACTGGGAACACTACCAGTACCTATTGGACAGGTACTATCCCTTAGCTGGTTTACTTCCCAACCTCTAACTCTCACAGAAATATATCATCATCATTATCGTTTCACGTCCACTTTCCATGCTGGCATGGGTTAGACGGTTTGACTGAGGACTGGTGAGCCAGAGGCTGCACCAGGCTCCAGTCTGATCTGGCAAAGTTTCTACAGATGGATGCCCTTCTTAATGCGAACCATTCTGAAAGTGTAGTGGATGCTTTTACGTGCCACCAGCACAAGGGCCAGTCAGGCGGTTCTGGCAACGACCGTGCTCAAAAGGTGTTTTTGTGCTACCTGCACGGGAGCCAGTCCAGCAGCACTGGCAATGACCATGCTCGAATATTGCTTTTCACGTGCCTTTAGTCGAGCAAATCGACACCAGGACTTATTCTTTGTAAGCCTAGTACTTATTCTATCGATCTCTTTTGCCAAACCGCTAAGTGACGGGGACGTAAACACACCAGCATCGGTTGTCAAGCGATGTTGGGGGGGGGGACAAACACAGACACACCAACATATACACACACAAACATATATATATATGTATAAATAGAGAAAAGGATGCTAATACACGACCTATGTTATATTCCCCACTCATGTTGCTACAATGACTGGGGCAAAACTAGTCGGTATACAGCACTTACTCGGTATTACCTGTATCTTTGGGTTTGGTTGAATCCAATACCCTCCTCAACCTTATATATATATATATA
>NC_068981.1:198303817-198312606 GCF_001194135.2 Octopus bimaculoides | reverse complement strand
ATATATATATATATATGTATAAATAGAGAAAAGGATGCTAATACACGACCTATGTTATATTCCCCACTCATGTTGCTACAATGACTGGGGCAAAACTAGTCGGTATACAGCACTTACTCGGTATTACCTGTATCTTTGGGTTTGGTTGAATCCAATACCCTCCTCAACCTTATATATATATATATATATATATACACACACACACTTATATATATGATGGGCTTCTTTCAGTTTCCGTCTACCAATCCACTCACAAGGCTGTGGTCGGCCCGAGGCTATAGTAGAAGACACTTGCCCAAGATGTTACGCAGTGGGAATGAACCTGGAACCATGTCGTTGGTAAGCAAGCTACTTACCACACAGCCACTCCTGCGCTTATATATGAATATAAGAAAATAAATTGAGATTCAGTTGAATTAGGTACTTAAGTTGAAGTACCAAAAATTAGTGCAATATTATCGGTACAACTCAAAATAAGGTGATTAAAATCAAAGCAAGCAACAGGATATCCAGAGATGATGCAGTACGACCGTTTCAAGCTTCTCCATTTAATTGAACAATGCAATCATTACATCTGGAAGCCCAATATATTAAAAACATACAACCTACCATTATAGGGCTTCAAAATCCTTAGGTAAATGAGTGGTCAAGCAATGGTCTAGGAAAAAAAAAAATTCAGGTTATTTCAATATAAAGGGGGGAACCAAGATGTTTTAAATGTTGTGAAAGGAAATTAGCAAAAAAATAATAATACAAGAAAATTGCTAACATGTCTATAAAAGGGCATTATCTATGCTAACATAAATAACTCTAGTCAATATTTATCCAAAACATTACCGTAGGATCCTTATGATAGTGAACTTACAGAAACATTACAGAGAACACCACCTGTTGTCCACACTGGGACAGGTCTAAGTCCAGTGATCTCTACAATTGGTCAATTCTATTTGAACTGAGGGAAAAAGTCAAAACCATTTCAATTTCAAATGATATGTAAATAAAAAAAAAGAAAAAGAAGTCAATAAGTAAAAGTAATGCTCTTTTATAGACATGTTAGCAATTTTCTTGTATTATTATTTTTTGTTAATTTCTTTTCACAACTTTTAAAACATCTTGGTTCCCCCTTTATATTGAAATAACCGGTAAAAAAAAATTTTTTTTTTCCTTAGACCATTGCTAGATCACTCTTTTACTTACAGACTTCGAAGCCCTATGATGGTGGATTGTATTTTGAGCATGGCCGTTGCCAGTACCACCTCACTGGCCTTCATGCGGGTGGCACGTAAAAGCACCCACTACACTCTCGGAGTGGTTGGCGTTAGGAAGGGCATCCAGCTGTAGAAACTCTGCCAAATCAGATTGGAGACTGGTGTAACCACCTGGTTCACCAGTCCTCAGTCAAATCGTCCAACCCATGCTAGCCTGAAAAGCGGACGTTAAACGATGATGATGATGATGATGATGATATATATATATATATATATATATATATATATGACAGGCTTCTTTCAGTTTCCATCTACAAAGTCTACTCAGACGGTTTTGATCGGCCTGAGGCTATAGTAGAAGACCCTTGCCTAAAGTGCGACATAGTGGGACTGAACCTGGAGCCAAGTGGCTAAGAAGCAAGCTTAAAAAATATATAACATATACTGAATGTACAACTGGACAGGAGACCTATACAGAAGATCCCTAGTTCTTCATCAGTTATCAACCAGATGGTTTTACTCAGTCTCACAACATTAATGATAAGACTGAGAACTTACCATGCTGGCAGTGTCTGCAAAAGTTGTGGAGAATATAGGGCTGAGAGCCAAGAAAACAATGCAGAGTGGACACAGGAAAGTGAATAAATATAATTGAAGACAATGGACAAAGACAAAATAAAGAAACGAGCAAAATATGGCCTCAGGGCCAAAAAGACAAGAGTGGTGGGTTAGGGTTAGAAAGCATCCTAAAGGATTAGAAGAGAACAAATAGCAAGTCAGTGGGACATGGAGAATTCCGGATTGGTTAGCTATGCAACTGGTGTGAAGAAGAGAAAGAAAGGAAATCTGACCACAGGTCACAGGTCAGCAGCAGGCAAAGGAGAAAGAGAGAGAGAACAAAGGAAGGGGTGAAGGGGGAAAAGGAGGAGAAAGGCTAGAAAGAGAAAAGAAGGAGAAAGAGTGAAGGCTAGAAATAGAGTCACACGGATATATAAAAACTTACAGTTAATAAAAGTCGGGATGTATTGTGTTCTGTTACTTAATAAATGAACAAAAGTAAATAAAGAAGTAAAATCCTATAACATATCGTGAGGGTAGAACCAAATGGGAGACAGACACACAAGGTCACTAATTCTTCATCATAGGTTTCTGACTTGTCATATTTATATTTTTAACAAACGAGAACCATCTGCTACAATCACCATTACTACCAGATGGCATGATTTCATCCTGCCTGGACTCTTCAGTAGAAGACATCTAGTAGTGACATAACAGCCAAATCTATCAACCATGTATAGAATATCAGTATCTGTGAAGGCACTGATTTTGCAAAGAGCCAGGAAGCTTATGGAAAAAGTAATTAATAGCAACAGAAGCAGTAGTAATACCAAAAGGCAATTATTATATCCAACTAAATGTGGATGTTGTGTTAGAACACCAAATACTGCGTTATTTATTGTGAGAGGACGTCTCATATGGATGCCTGGTGCATAAAAGCACTCATATTTATATTGTTAGCAGACAAGAACCGTCTGCTTGGGTGCTAGGACTGCCACACACTCACACAACAACAAATACTGTACTTCTAGAAGGTCAGCTGTGCCACAAACAGGCCTCTTTTCAATTCCTGTCTACCAAATCCACTGAGAAGGCTTTGGCCAACCCAGGTCTATAACCATACTGCCACATCTTCTACAATAATATATATATAATATCATCATCATCATCATTTCACATCTGTCTTCGATGCTGGCAAGGCCGGAGAGCTGCCCAGGCACTAATTTTCTCTTTTGGTACAGTTTCTACGGCTGGATGCCCCTTCCTTTAGAGAATGCACTGGGTGCTTTTTATGTGACACCATCACAGGTGCTGGTGCCACGTAAAAAGTGGGGTTGTCAAGTTACTTGCAGGACAAGGAATTTTAGTTGAGGGGGGGGAGTGAAACCAAAGGAAGTGGATGGGTGCCAGGGGAGAGGTTAGAGTATGATAGAGGGACAGGATAGTTGCCTTACTATTGGCTAAATATTGTAATTACTATTTCTATGCCGAATAATTTGAGCAGAATAAAAATGGTAAATTCTTACCTGTACTGATAGCAGGAATTGCAATTGACGTGTAAGACTTTGCTTCAAGAAATAACAAACAATTTTGAACAGCTCTTGAAAGGTGAAATATTTCATGGTTCCATCCATTACTCCAAACAGGTCCAACAGCATGAATGATAGTCTTGCATTTTAGTTTACCAGCTTTAGTTGACACTACTTCTCCAGGTTTCAGTTCAATCCTTCTTTGTTTCATAATTTCATTGGATTCAGCTTGAATTTCAAATCCACCTGCAAAGATATTTGCCTTCTTATGTTCCTGTTTAATACATATATTATAATATATCCATCATAAATGAATATATTCAGGTATGGAGGCAAGGTCTAGAATCGAAGGGCCTTAGGGTTAACCTAGCAAGAACCAAAGTCTTACTAAGTAGGAAGGCAGACAGATCACATTTCCCTTCAGGATCTGTAGAAAAGTCACAGGTAAAAACTCCATAAGATAAACCTGGTGTATGGACAAATAAGAGGTGCAGCAATATCAGAGGGAGGTTAACAGGGAAAATATCTTCTGTGTGTGGAAGATGCTCAGGTACAATAAACACTGAAAATGTACAGAAAAAAGACTGCATCAACTGCTAGGTGGGTAAGCTAGAGGCAGTAGATAGCTTCCATTATCTAGGTGACCAAGTTAGTAGCAGAGATGAATGCTCTGAGAGCATAGCAGCAAGAATAAGAATTGGCTGGGTAAAGTTCAGAGAGCTCCTACTTCTGCTGGCAACAAAGGGCCTCTCCCTCAGAGTGAAAGGCAGATTGTTTGATGCCTGTGTGCAAACTGCTATGCTACATGGCAGTGAAACATGGGCTGTGACAGCCGAGAACATGGGTAGGCTTGAAAGAAATGAAGCTGGTATGCTTCACTGGATATGCAATGTCAGTGTGCATGCATGACAGAGTGTAAGCATCTTCAAAGAAAAGTTAGGCATAAGAGGCATCAGATATGGTGTACAAGAGAGACGACTGCGCTGGTATGGTGTGCAAGGGAGACGACTGCGCTGGTATGGTGTACAAGGGAGACGACTGCGCTGGTATGGTGTGCAAGGGAGACGACTGCGCTGGTATGGTGTACAAGAGAGACGCTTGTGCTGGTATGGTCATGTGATGCATATGGCTGAGGACAGCTGTGTAAAAAAGTGCCAATCTCTAACTGTGGAGGGAACCTGTGATAGAGGTAGACCAAGGATGACATGGGATGAGGTGGTGAAGCATGATCTTTGAACTTTGGGCATCAAAGAAGTGATGACTATTGACTGAGACCTTTGGTGATATGCTGTTCTTGAGAAGACTCATCAAGCCAAGTGAAATCGCAGTCGTGACCAATGCTGGTGTCATGTAACTGGCACCAGTACTGATGGCACTTGAAAAGTACCTTTCAAGCGTTGGACCACATGGAGGCACTGATGAAGAACCGGGACCATTGGCATTATGCTATGCTTAAGAAGAAGACCCATCAAGCCAAGTAAAATTGCAGTCATGGCAGATACTGGTGTCATGCAAATGACACCCATGCTGGTTGCAAAAAAAAAAAAAGCACCCATTACACTCTCAGAGTGGTTGGTATTACGAAGGGTATCCAGCCATAGAAAACCATGCCAAATCAGACTGGAGTCTGGTGCAGCCTTCCAGCTTACCAGCCCTGGTCAAACCTTCCAACCCATGCCAGCATGGACAACAGACGTTAAATCATGATGATGATTAATATATTATTATAAATATATTTTACTATTCGTTGATTTATCCATTTACTCAGTTTTGCTTATTCTATGTTGTATGTTTTAATGAAGTTAAGCAAATGCAAATGTTCAATTCTCTCTCATATTATAGCCCTGATTATAATTATTATTATTGTTGTTGTTAATTTATTTATCTAATTAGCCCCAAGGTTTCGTTTTTTCCATGCTGTATGTTATAGTAAAGTTAGCAAATCCAATTTTAGAAAATTACTATTTTTAAATCTCATAACGTAAGATATTCAGCAACAGTACTTTTGAGTAAAGATTGTTTGCCAACATAACATGGCAGTCCTGGGGCTAAATTACAGCAATATTCATCCTAAACCAGGACTACCATGTTATGTTGGCAAACAATCTTTGCTACAAATCCAACTTTCTTCAATTCTGTTTACTGTTGCTCTAAACCTTGTAAATTCTTCATCTCTTCATTTGTTTTCTTACCTACTCTCTTACCCAAATCTTTTATTGTTTACTCTACCGTAGCCCTAATTCTTGAAAACTTCACCTCTCTCTTTTTCAGTTTTGTTATCCATGACATTTTCGCTTACCCAAACTATGTCTGTATTTTTGCTCTCCCATGCTGATTGTTAATTACTGGGTTTTGCTTTGCTGGTGGATATATCACATCACCTTTAGCTAGGGAATAGGGCATCCATAGTGTTTCATTGTTACCGGGCTACCTGTACCAGAAGTCTTTTTCCTCTAACACCTGCTGGATTCTTTCTCCTAGCGCCTCTAATGGTTACAGAACGCTCCCCCCACTTCCCTTCCCCTCCATCCCTATCTTGTGTCTATCTCCTAGTAAACGTAGTGATTATGAAGTGATGGTGAAGTGTATGAAGGTTGAAGCCTATTTGAATGTTTATGATGTCTGCCAAATGCACATGTGAACTTCCTTTTCAGATGCATAATGCTGCTGTCCCCCATCCCAGGGTCTCGTGGGGCAACCTGTTGAGGGCTACAGACAGGATCTGTGGATGTTGCAAAGTCCCCTCTCATAACATAGTGGTGGAACAATGTAGTTGACAGGGCCATTACAAAAAATAAACAGGCATGGAAGGACTGGAAGTGAAGTGGTAGCAGGGAAATGTATCAGATTGCCAGAAGGGAAGCTAGGAGACAGGTTTACTTAGCCAGAGGGGAAGAAGATAAGAAAAAGTCTGCCAATGTTCTGCAACGTGAGGACCAGAGACTTGAGGTGTTTCAAATTGCAAACCAGTGTGTGAGAAGAAATTGCAATATCATAGGAGAGAAAAGTGTCCACACAGATGATGGCTCACTTGCAATTTTAATGAGGCTGCAAAGAGAGAGACTTGGAGATGCCACTATGAAAGGTTGCTAAATGAAGAGAATGAATGGGAGAAAAAGAGTCTGCCAAATGTTGGCCCAACAGAGGGACCAGCTATCTGAATTAACAGTACCTTGGTAGATAAAGCAGCTATGGATACGAAGATAGGGGTCCCACCCCACCCAGCCTATCAGGAATCACTGCTTAGGTGCTTAAAATATCTGGCCGTGTAGTCACCCGTATAGTTGACCAAGTGATACACAAAGGAGCCATACCCAATGACTGGTGTAGCAGCATCATAGGCAACTGCTACAAAAATAAAGGTGATGCATTAGATAGGAAATTACATAAGTAGCAAATTGTTGGATCAGATAATGAAAATCACAGAGAGGTTCATAGCCCAACTAACTAGGGAGAGAGTTACTTTCGATGAGATGCAGTTTGGTTTTGTGCCAGGGAGAAGCACCATTGATGCTATATTTCTGGTAAGACAGCTGCAGGAGAAATACTTAGCCAAGGTTACACCTCTGTACTTGGTATTTGTTGACATGGAGAAAGCATTTGACAGGGTCCCCCGATCCATTATCTGGTGGTCAATGCAGAAGCTAGGGACAGATAAGTAGTTAGTGAGAGCTGTACAAGCCATATACAGGGATTTTATCAGTAAGGAGAGGATTGGCATAATGAGTAGAGCAATGAGTTCAGGGTACAAGTAGGGGCTCACCAAGGATCAGTCCTCAGCCCCCTCATATTCATCATAGTCCTCCAGGCAATAACAGAAAATTTCATGGCAGATTGTTCCTGGGAGCTCCTCTATGCTGATGACCTCGCACTAATTGCTGAGTCACTGCCAGAACTAGAGATGCAGTTTAGGGTGTGGAAGCAAGGTCTAGAATTGAAGGAACTTAGAGTCAATGTAGCAAAAACCGAAGTCTTAGCAAGTAGGAAAGCAGACAAATCACAAATCCCTTCAGGCAGATGACCCTACTCGATCTGTAGGAAATGTGTAGGTAGAAACTCCATAAGATGTACCTGGTGTAAGCTATGGACACATAAGAGGTGCAGCAATATCAAAGGAAGGTTAACTGGGAAGATAGTTCTTGTATGTGACAGATGCTCAGGAGCAATAAACACTGAAAATGTGCAGAGAACAACTTCTGCCACATTCCAGGAAGTAAAACTAGAAGTAGTTGATAGCTTCCATTACCTAAGTGACTAAGTCAGTAGTTGGGGGTGGATGCTCTGAGAGTGTAGCTGCGAGAATAAGAATAGGTTACGCGAAGTTCAGAGAGCTCCTACCTCTGCTGGAGGCAAAGGGCCTCTCACTCATTGTAAAGGTAGACTGTGTGATGCATGTGTGTGAACAACAATGCGACAAGACTGCTGAGGACATGCATAAGCTTGCAAGAAACGAAGCCAGTATGCTCCACTGGATGTGTAATGTCAATGTGAATACCCGTCAGAGTGTAAATACTCTGAGAGAAAGGATAGACATAAGAAGCATCAGTTGTGGTGTGCAAGAGAGACATCTGCGCTGGTTTGGACATGTGGCGAGAATGGACGAGGACAGCTGTGTGAAAAAGTGTCACACTCTAACAGTAGAGGGAACCTGCAGAAGAGGTAGACCCAGGAAGACCTGGGATGGGGTGGTGAAGCACGACCTTCGAACAGTGGGCCTCACAGAGGCAATGACAAGTGACTGAGACCTTTGGAGACATGCTGTGGTTGAGAAGACCCGGCAAGCCAAGTGAGACCATAACCATGGCCTATGCCAGTGCAGCATAACCGGCCCATTTATGAATACCCTTCAATCATTGGGCAATAAACTGCACTTACGAAGACCAGTTGAGTCAATTGAAGTCATTGTCATGTCTAATGACAGTCCTGCTTGATTGGCACCCGTGCCAGTGGCACATTAAAAGCACCATTCGAATGTGGTCGATGCCAGTACCGCCTGACTGGCCCTCATTCCAGTGGTACATATAAAGCACCCACTACAGTCTCAGAGTGGTTGGCATTAAGAAGGGCATCCAGCTGTAAAAATCTTGCCAAAACAGTCACAGATATCTGGTGCAGGCATCAGCCTGGCTGGCTCTTGTGGTACCGTCCTACCCATGCCAGCATGGAACACGGACGTTAAATGATGATGATGATGAAGATGATGATGATGATGATGAAGATGATATATCATCATCATCATCGTTTAACGTCCGCTTTCCATGCTAGCATGGGTTGGACGATTTGACTGAGGACTGGTGAAACCGGATGGCAACACCAGGCTCCAGTCTGATTTGGCAGAGTTTCTACAGCTGGATGCCCTTCCTAACGCCAACCACTCAGAGAGTGTAGTGGGTGCTTTTACGTGTCACCCGCACGAAAACGGCCACGCTCGAAATGGTGTCTTTTATGTGCCACCCGCACAAGCCAGTCCAGGGGCACTGGCAACGATATATAT
>NC_068981.1:198300048-198303753 GCF_001194135.2 Octopus bimaculoides | reverse complement strand
GTCACTACAAGCTGAAATGACCAGAGGAGGAAGAGGTTGCTAAAGGTATGAGTGGCTCTAGTAACCTAGGGAGACATCTAGGAGAGGTGACTTGAGGTACGAGTGGCAAGGGAGACAACTATGAACCTGGCACGTGTATATGAGCACACGTGTGTGCATATATATTCTATGGATTTGTGAATGTGTAAGAGTATCTATGCATGTGTGTATGTATGTCTATACTTTCGGTTTATGTGTGTGTATAAGGCTATGTGATGTAACTGTGTGTGCAAGTGGGTGTATATAAAGCTATTAAGTGGATGTATACTCTCTGTGTGTTTGGGCGTGTATGTGTAGATGTGTGTGTGTGTCCCTGCTTTCTGTTTTTGTGTGAATGTTTACGAAGCTATCAGACATGACTCAGTTTGTGTGTGTGTGTGTTAAGCGTGTGAAACTGGATAGAGGTGTTTGGTGGAAGAGGGGTGAGGAAAGTGGTAGGTGTTGGGAAGTGGGGGTGTGTTATGATATAGTTGTTGTTATAAGTGTGAGGATGGGTAGCATGAGAGGTGGGTGGGTGCTAGTGGGGATGAAGGAGGAGGAGAAGGAGTGTGTGCGTGTAGATGTATGTAGATGCTGTTTGAATGTGTTGGTGGGTGTGTAGTGTTGGGTAATGAGTTCAAAGGTGTAGAGTAGGTGTGTGTGGGTGGGTGGGTAGATGTGTAGGGGACATTGGGAATGTAAGTGGTGGGAGGTGTGTATGTGAAGGAGGGGTTGAAATAAAAAGGGAAGGAGAATTTAGACTGTAAGAGACTTGACTACAGAGAGGGAGAATTATTTCCCGTTCCAGATGGAGACACGAGTCTGGGTGGCCTCTGTGCAAAGCCAGTTCGAATACAGTCAGATGTTGCAGGGAATGACCAATCAAAAAATAGTGACAAAAAATCATGGTGTCATTACAGAGCCTGATGATGTGAAGGTGTTTGGCAAACAGTCAGCCAGCCAGCAACCAGTCTGTCCAATGTATGAGGAATGGCAAAGAGAGAAGAGGATGCAGTAAATCAGATGACTGGAGGTGCCAGAGAAGGAATCAGTGATGGCAAGGAAGCAGTCATGGGCACCAGTGAAGATGGTGGTGCTAGAGAAGAAGGGACATGTATGGCAGTGTAAGGAAGAGCAAAGGGAGGAATTCCGACTGAGTGATGTGATAGGGGAAAGAGCAACGGGCCAGTAGGTTGTGGGTGCATTCGAAGGAAAGGGATGCTTTCCAAACCTGAACAACAATATTTCTTGAATTGTAGTTCAGGACTTGGCAAACATTTGCAGTTGATTATTGTAGGAGAGTTTAAGAGTGAAATGGAGAAAAAAAAAAAGGGGGAATAAGGATAAGAGGAAGAGTAACATGGCAAAGAATGATGGGTGTGAATGATAGAGAGGAGATAAGAGAGGGGAAAGTAGGATGAGCAACTACATAGAAGCATAAGAGAAACGAGTGGTATGGAATGAAGTGTAACAGAAGAAGAGACCAGCATTGCATCAGACAAAAATTTATTTAAATGGAATGTAAATGTTGATGACAACATTTATAATTATCCAGATTATATAACACGTTTAGTAACAGAGTGTCGTAAGCACCACTCTGGCCATTTTGGAGGCTAGAATATCATTTTCTTTGTCTCTACGTCTAGAATCTGAAAAAGTTGGAAAGAAGAACTGGTGAGGCTTGCAATAAGGTTGAAAATCCGACTGTAAATAATTGTACCTCGATGCTATTGACACAATGCTCTCTCACCCAAACTCAGACCAGAGAGTTTAGTAACACACCATCATAGACACACACGCTCAATCAATAACTTTGCTGTGGTCCCTGTATCATTTTTTGAGGTGTTAGGGCTCATTTGCTAATCATAACAATAATGGGCTATTATCTTACTATTTTGTCTTACTTACCTCTTAAAGATACTTACCTTGGTATATCAAAACACAAACAATCCCTTGGGGTGGGGTGGGGGTCTCTGTATGTTTTTTTAGGTATTATGGCTAAAATATGCAATGTGATACACGAATTTTGTTGTACCGGTATATTCTACAAAATGAGAAAGACGTAGTCATTGTTTCGTCTTTCAGATGCATACATAAATAAATAATTTTACATAGATGGAATGATTAGAGGAGGTCTTCACAGTCATTTTAAGTCCAAAATCAGCTTCCTAACTTCATTCCTTACCGAGATATTGCATTTTGAAAGTTGCAAAACTTTGTGTTTTCCCCAGTTTTTAAGTTGTGGCACTTATGATGGTCTGTTACTAAATGCCTCATAGGGACTGGTCAGTGATCAAGTGTCTCAACTCTATAAACGATTATTGTTAAACAAAGAGAAATCACCACCACCATAATTTCATGTCCATGGTTGGATGTCCTTCCTGTAGCCAAGTGTCACATGTTTCCCCATGGTCAGACATGTTTTTCATGGAAGACTGGAAATGACACAACATCACTCGTGTGATGGTGATGTTCATTTACAACCATCGTGTCCTGTCAGGACCTTGCTACTCCCCCTCCACACATATATACATATATATATTTATATGTATATATACACGATGAGCTTCTTTCAGTTTCTATCAACGAAATCCACTTCCAAGGCTTTGGCCAACCATTGACCTATAACAGAAGACACTTGTCCAAAATGCTATGAGTAGGATTGAACCTGAAACCACATGGTCAGGAAGTAAGCTTCTCAACCACACATGGATCTAAAAAGAAACATTAAACTATAAAAAATGGTATGACTAACCTTTCCGCACAATGGCTGCTGCAATTCCTCCCATGTGTTCCAGTCTGCCATTTGCAGCATTAACAATAGCATCGGTGTCCAGAGTCGTGATGTCACCTTCCCTCAACACTATTTCACAGTTTTTATACTTAAAATTAAGTATTTCTTCTGTTTCACTTCCTAAATCTGAATTTAATGATATTATACTCTCAGATTCATTCTGCATTTCATTCTTTCCTGCTTCACTTTCCTGTATATCTTGAGATCTAAATGTTCCATCTTTTGAGCTGATATCTTTTCGTAAATTTTGTAAATAGTCATAGACTTGCTGCCTTGAAATGATATTTTCTTCAAATGGTTCCCAGAATGGCTGAACATCCAACTCCACATTTTGCAGTATATGATCTCTGGTACAAACGTCCAGCACAACTAAATTATGGAAAAATAAAAAGATAAAATCATTTCGTTGGTGGGGGATTAGGGGTGAGCTAGGGAGTTCAGTGGGTCAAGACACAAAAGTATTTGAAGACAAAGTTATATGTAATTATTATAATACATTAGCAATTAGTAAAATATAATCAACATTTAAATGATACTAAGTAAACACAATCTCTATTAATTATAATAAATACAAGAAACATCAGAGGAATTGTGGTTTCAAATTTTGGCACAAGGCCAGCAATTTCAGGAGAGTGGCAAAGTCAATTACATCAATCCCAGTGCTCTACTGGTACTTATTTTATTGACCATAAACATCATTGAAATATTGAAACATTGCCATCATCATCATCATCATCATCATCATCATCAACATCATCATCATCATCATCATCACCACCACCACCACCACCACCTCCACCACCACCACCACCATCATCATCATTAAGGCAGAGAGCTGACAGAATTGTTAGCACACTGGGCGAAATGCTTAGCAGTATTTCGTCTGCTGCAAC
>NC_068981.1:198296676-198299306 GCF_001194135.2 Octopus bimaculoides | reverse complement strand
GCTGCAACGTTCTGAGTTCAAATTCCGCCGAGGTTGACTTTGCCTTTCATCTTTTCGGGGTCGATAAATTAAGTACCAGTTACGCACTGGGGCGATGTAATCAACTTGATCCCTTTGTCTGTCCTTGTTTGTCCCCTCTATGTTTAGCCCCTTGCGGGCAATAAAGAAATAAGAAATGCTCCAGCAAGTGCCACACTGCAAACGACAGTCATAGCAATATTATAAACCGCTTTTCAAGTGATGACTTCCTTCCTCTCACAACAGCTCTTGTTTCTACACTGGAGAAGGATGAAGAGAGGAATAAGAACATTTGCACTGAGACTAGCACCACCACCACCACCACCACCACCACCTACAACAATAACAATAAACCAAAGAGTAACGGTTTTGCCTCTGCAGCGAAACAAACAAAAGAAGAACTAAAGTTCACAATAGGCGTAGGAGTGGCTGTATGGTAAGTAGCTTGCTTACCAACCACATGGTCCTGGGTTCAGTCCCACTGCGTGGCATCTTGGGCAAGTGTCTTCTACTATAGCCTCGGGCCGACCAAAGCCTTGTGAGTGGATTTGGTAGACGGAAACTGAAAGAAGCCCGTCGTATATATATATATATATATATATATATGTATGTGTGTATGTGTTTGTGTGTCTGTGTTTGTCCCCCCAACATCGCTTGACAACTGATGCTGGTGTGTTTATGTCCCCGTAACTTAGCGGTTCGGCAAAATAGATCGGTAGAATAAGTACTAGGCTTCTAAAGAATAAGTCCTGGGGTCGATTTGCTTGACTAAAGGCGGTGCTCCAGCATGGCCACAGTCAAAAGACTGAAACAAGTAAAAGAAAAGAAAGAAAGAAAGAAAAGAATTGAAGACAGAGAAAATGTAAAAGATTTGTTAAGGAAGGAAGGAAACAATGTCTTCCTGAACACACCACAAGAACTAATCAACGAAACTAATAGAAAGACAATCAGATACCAAAGTTTTCACACAGAACATAAAAAATTAGAAATTGCTTTAAGACCTATATGGTCTAAGAAAACCTATGTGCGCAAAGGAAAGAGTTTTGGCACTGTAGAAGTGCTCTTTCCAACTGATCAGGAGGCAAAGCAGCATTCCACAGAACCCCTAAAAACAGAAGAATTGCTGCTTGTGCTGACATACCTTGGTCGGTGCTTAACAAAAATAAAAATAGATGAAATTCCATCTGAATTGAATATATGCTGGCTGGTTGCAGCTGTCCTCTTAGATATAGAGGATAGTGCCACAATACTAGAAGTGCACAAGTTGCACCACCAAAACTGGTTGGGTATGCGCATGCAGCTGTTTGTTCAGAAGGAATAAAAGAGCATAAGTGCTGCACTCAACTCAATAAATTTGCCAGATGGCACGAGACTCTACATCGCCTTAGAGGGCAGAAGGCTCTGTGGGAGCGACAAACACTTAAAAATTGATTACCCCAAACACACAGAGCAGAGGCAAGCAGTGCAGCCAACATGAGTATCAGTGCTACCTCCACTACAGCAGGAGATGCAGTGGAAGGGGAAGGTTCCATTGGTCAGGCACTCCATCTGCTGTCAACAACTGCTGAATGGAGGCCTTGGCATGCTGTGGTTGCTGATGTGCAGACATGTGCTCAGGCTACGGTACCTCAAGTGTTTCCGGGATGGTGAGCAGGTGCGGTTATCGTTTGTCAGACTCGCCTTTCCAGTTTGTTGAAAGGTGGATGTGAGTGGTGAGAGTGGTGTCAGTAAACGGGCCTACCCTGATCAGATGCTTGTAATTGGAGGAGAGGATTATATATTGTTAATTTTCCCCCTCTCCATTTTGTTAAAGCTGTTTACATGCGAAACCCCCAGAACAACACACGCTCGCATACATACGCACATTCTTTGTTTTGTCTTGTATTTTCCATAATGTTTTTCTTAACATAAACCTTTTTTGGTTAATAAAGATATCATTATCATATAATAATAATAATAATAATAATAATAATTCTTTTATTGGCCACAAGGGCTCACATACAAAACATTAAAAGACATGCAACAACATAAAAGACAAAAACAGGATGATACAATCGGTTTTCATGTGTATACAATGTATTAACAAAAAAGTGGAACAAATTAAACTTCTAATAGGGGAGGCACTTTAAGGTCCTCATGGAAAAACCCACAAAAGCCATGGGTGCCTGAACAACAGAGCAAGAGCCCTTCTCCCTTTTTGCTTTTTTACAGGTGCACGCTCAGAAGTGGTCCTTTCACAATGGTCATTCTTCCAACATTCAACCACCTTTCAACAAATTTGCTACAAGGCAACACTTCCCTCTCCACCCTCAACTTCCTTTTCAAATGAAAAATAATGATGATAATAATAATAATAATAATAATAATAATAATAATAATAATAATAATAATAATGATAATAATAATAATAATAATAACACCGGGGAAGTTTAACATGTGAGTACGATAAATCACTGCTCCGAAACTTATCCAAAAACATCGGAAATAAAGACATCGCATGGAGCCCAAATATAGCTGACAAAGGGTTGGACTATACCCGAGTAAGTAATACTCATTGAAATTTATTCCTATTTTTCCAAATATAATGATGTATTTTAACTTGATACCTCCAC
>NC_068981.1:198291689-198294549 GCF_001194135.2 Octopus bimaculoides | reverse complement strand
TTTACCAAGGAAATAGAAATGAAATTCGGATTAGAAAAATGTGCCAAAGCAACCCTGAAAAGAGGAAAATTAGTTAAAAGTAGCAATATAACACTAGATAAAGCCAATGAAATAAGAGAACTAGACGAAAGCCAACCATATAAGTATTTAGGGATTTTGGATAAAAAAAATTGAGTAGTTGCCATAAATTGATTGCAGAGCATTGAATGATGGAGAAGAAATACCAGACTGGTTGACAAAAGGAAGAATGGTTGATGTGCATCAAAAGGAAATGCTGCTGACAAATTACAGGCCAATTTCTTGCTTCTCATTAACATGGAATTTAACTGTGAGGAGGAATTGCAGCAGAACTGTACAAATTTCTTGATGAAAACGATATATTACGGATGGAACAAAAAAAGGCTGCAGAAGGAGATGCAGAGATACGAAAGGTCAACTATTGATAGATAAAATGGTAATGCAAGATTGTAAAAGAAGGAGAACAAATCTGGGAATGGTAGGGATTGACTATTGCAAAGTTTATGATACGATTCCACATTTGTAGATCATCGAGTGCTTAAATCTGTTTGGAATTGCAAAGAATATAATGTGTTTCCAGAAGAGAAATATAGTGGGATGGAAGACTGAACAAACATTTTACGGAAAAAGCTTGGGCACCCTGGGTATCAGAAGAGGGCTTTTCCAAGGTGACAGCCTATCTCCATTGCTTTTTGTTCCCTGCATGATATTCCTAACCTTGGTACTCAGGAAAATGAACCTGGGGTACCAACTAAAGGGAAAATCCCAAACAATCAACCACTTTGTCTTCATGGATGATTTGAAACTGTATGACAAAGAGGAGACACAAGTGAGTTCCTTGGTCAACATGTTCCACTGTTTTAGTGCTGATATTAGAATGGAATTTGGACTCAACAAGTGCAGAATAATCTACCTAAAAGAGGCAAGATACAGTCCCTGGCAGGGATAGAATTACCGAATAGAGGTGATGCATTAGATACAAATAATTACATAGGTATCAAGTTACTGGATCAGGTAATGAAAGTCACGGAGCGGGTCACAGCCCAGCTAATTAGAGAGAGAGAGTCAGTCAAGATGAGATGCAGTTTGGGTTTGTGCTAGGGAAAAGCACCACTGATGCTATATTTCTGGTAAGACAGCTGCAGGAGAAATACCTAGCCAAAAATAAACCTCTGTACCTAGCATTCGTTGACATGGAGAAAGCCTTCGACAGGGTCCCCCAATCCCTTATCTGGTGGCCAATGCGGAAACTAGGGATAGACGAATAGTCAGTGAGACCTGTACAAGCCATATACAGGGATGCTGTCAATAAAGTGGGGGTTGGCAACGAGTACAGTCAAGAATTCCAGGTAGAAGTTCACCAAGGATCAGTCCTCAGCCACCTCCTATTCATCATAGTCCTCCAGGCAATAACAGAGGAATTCAAGACAGGATGATCTTGCTCTAATAGCCGTGTCACTGCCAGAACTAGAGGAGAAGTTTGAGGTGTGGAAGCAAGGTCTAGAACCGAAGGGCCGTAGAGTCAATCTAGCAAAAACCAAAATCTTAATAAGTAGGAAGGCAGACAAACCACAAATCCCTTCAGGTAGATGGCCCTGCTCAATCTGTAGAAAAGGCATAGGTAGAAACCCCATAAGATGTACCCAGTGTAAGCTATGGACACATAAGAGGTGCAGCAACATCAGAGGAAGGCTAACTGGGAAGATAGTTTTTGTGTGTGGCAGATGCTCAGGAGCAATAAACACTGGAAATGTGCAGAGAACAACTTCTGCCACATTCCACGGAGAAAAAATACAAGTAATTGATAACTTTTGTTACCTAGGTGACCAAGTCAGTAGCTGGGGTGGATGCTCTGAAAGTGTAGCTGCTAGAATAAGAATAGCCTGGGCAAAGTTCAGAGAGCTCCTACTTCTGTTGGTGACAAAGGGCCTCTCGCTCAGAGTAAAAGGTAGACTATATGATACATGTGCATGAACAGCCATGCTTCATGGCAGTGAAACATGGGCCGTGACTGCTGAGGACATGCATAAGCTTGCAAGGAATGAAGCCAGTATGCTCTGCTGGATGTGTAATGTCAGTGTGCATACTCGACAGAGTGTAAGCGCCCTGAGAGAAAAGTTGGACTTAAGAAGCATCAGATGTGGAGTGCAAGAGAGACAACTGCACTGGTATGGTCATGTGTTGTGAATGGATGAGGACAGCTGTGTGAAGAAGTATCACACCCTAGCAGTTGAGGGAACCTGTGGTAGAGGTAGACCCAGGAAGACCTGGGATAAGGTGGTAAAGCACAACCTTCGAGCATTGGGCCTCATCAATGCAATGACAAGTGACCAAGACCTTTGGTGATATGCTGTGCTTGAGAAGACCCAGCAAGCCAGTGCAGCATAACCAGCCCATTTAAGAGTACTCCTCAATCAGTGGGTAATAAACTGTGCTTGCGAAAACCTGTTGAGGCAAGTGAAATTGTTGTCGTGGTCGTTGCCAGTACTGCCTGACCTGGTCCTCGTGCTGGTGACATATAAAAAGCACCCACTACACTCTTGGATTGGTTAACGTTAAGAAGAGCATTCAGCTGTAGATTAAAATAAAGAGAGGGAAAATAAAATTACTTACCAAATGCCTCTTTAAAACTTACAATGTAAGTACCATTGGTTTCTTGTTGTATTGAAGAAATATCTCCACCAGAACTTTTTTTTCTGTCTCCAAAATAGCTTCCAAGACTCTCAGAGCTGACATTTGAAGAAACGTTTTTCACTTGAACACTGTTTATTTCCTCAATTGTATCCACTTTCAGTGGATTTCCATTCAAGGGGTTTTTTTGGCACATCTTCTGAACGTACTC
>NC_068981.1:198289859-198291511 GCF_001194135.2 Octopus bimaculoides | reverse complement strand
TAGGCACAGGTGTGGCTGTGTGGTAAGAAGGTTGCTTCCCAGCCATATGGTTTTCAGTTCAATCCCACTGTGTAGCACTTTGAACAAATGTATTCCACTATAGCCTTAGGTTGAACAAAGCCTTATGAGTAGATTTGGTAGACGAAGACTGAAAGAAGCCATCTGTCTGTATGTTACTGTCTCCATGCCTTGGCCTCACATGCTTGTTGTAAACAAGTGTCCCTGTCATACAAGCAGTGTCCTTCATTTCCAGTCTTCCTTAAAACATGTCTGGTCACTGGGAAACATTACCTTACTTGGAAATAGGTGAGGGTTGGCAACAAGAAGGGCATCCAGCTGTAGAAAATCCAACTCATCAAATTTTGTCCAACCCATGCAAGCATGGAAAGCGGACATCAAAACAGTGATGATGATCATGGTGATGGTGATGGTGATAAAGCAACAAAGAAATGAAGAAATGTTTGATTATATTCTGACATAAATTAGCAACTATTTAATTAGGAGAGATAAATGGCATGGTTTTGTGCAGCACTGTGCAGGACCTTTCAGCAAAATAAGCATATGCCTAGGGCATCAAGGGAAGGAGAGAGCACCACAGAAATGGTAAATGGTTTACAGTGAAAAAGAAATTGTTTGAAACTTGCCAAAATAATATTCAGGATGCCTTATCTCTACTAAGTGGAGAAACAAATGTGTTACATAAGATTAATTTTGAGGATCTGATCAAAGATTTTGAAATTGAAAAAAAGTGGGAGAAAACTTTTCAAATATAAATATAGTGGAAGTATACAAAAATAAACATTTTCCATCTTACCGTTAATTTTGTTTCATTTTGAAAAATAAAAATTTATCTTTTGGTTTATTATCATTTATATTTTAAATTATATATATATGTATATATAAGTAAAAAGTTCGTTATAGGGAAGTATAAGATAAAATCTTATATAAAACACTACAAACAATTATAAAAATAGAGAAGAGATGTTAAAAGTTTGAATTAGAATTTAATATCCACATACGACCGTTTCAAATGGCAATACAAATATGCAAGAAAAAACATTAATTATAATAATAATAATTAAAGTAGTTATGTATTACCATTGTCGTCAGTGTAAAAAAATTGAAAGGGAAACATCAAAAAAAGTATTACCAAAAAAACTCTAGAAAGGAAAATATATATCTGTTGGCCAGATTAGTTTATAGTTTATTACACAGACTTGAAAATACATTAACATGTCCCTGTTTCTCTTCCTTTTTTTCCCCCCTTTTACAAGTTATTTGCAAATATTCGGTCAGCTTGTCAGACATAGCCTCTTTGTTTTTCCTTCTAGAGTTTTTTTATAATACCTTTTTTGATGTTTTCCTTTAATTTTTTACACTGACAAGAATGGTAATACATAACTATTTTAGTTATTATTATTATAATTAATGTCTTTTCTTGCATATTTGTATTGCTATTTGAAATGGTTGTATGTGGATATTAAATTCTAATTTGAACTTTTAACATCTCTTCTACATAACAAACTTTTTACTTGTTATTTTCATATTTTAATTGCTTGCTTTAGCAGGCTATCATTTTGATATGATGAATATTCATTAGAAATATTTCTTTTGGGACTCCCCAAAAAGTTTGAATTGTTCTACTTGAACTG
>NC_068981.1:198287593-198289808 GCF_001194135.2 Octopus bimaculoides | reverse complement strand
CTCTCTCTCTCTCTCTCTCTCTCTCTCTCTCTCTCTCTCTCACACACACACACACACACACATATATGGCTGAAAAATTTCGTTATAGGTATAAATATACCATAAACAAGAATTTAAAAAATGGAGGAAAAAAGATGTTGAATCAAAATTAGATTTAATAATGCAAAACTGGATTCAATACATACACACATTTCGAAAGACAATACAAATATGTAAGAAAAAAAAATTATAATCATAGTAATTATAATTAAATTTATGCATTGTCATTCTCATCAGTGTGAGGAATTTTTGGAAGAACATCAAAAAAGGGTCTAATAAAATAAAATAAAATAAGGGGGAATGCACATGGGGTAATAGGGAGAAATCGGATATTTATGAACAAGTTGTAAAAGGGAATAATAATAATAATAATAATAATAATAGTGAGAGAGACGAAAAAGAAAAAGAAAGACATATCAATGTGTATGCAAGTCTATATGTGCAGTAAAACTATAACATAAAAATAAAAATCTAACGGATATGTTTAAAGAAATAGTAACAGGTTGAGATGAAGTATAATGTACAGAAAGCCACGTGTATAAAGCAGAACATAATGCAACAGGTTCACTTATTTGTATTGTCTTTTGAAAAGTATGTTTGTATTGAATCCAATTTTGTATTAAATCTAATTTTGATTCAACATTTTTTTCCCTCCATTTTGTTATACTTGTTTATGGTATATTTAAACCTATGACGAAATTTTTCAACTACTATTTTCATATTCTTATTACTTGCTCTGGCTGTTTTTTATGAATAGAAATCAGTTTGAATTGTTCTTTTTGAACTTATTTTTTCTCATACATGTGTGTGTGTGTATGAGCAGGTACCCAAAAGTTACCAGAAATATTCCTTGTGAGACAAGTCCATTGTAATTCAGGCTGCTGCCACCAGAAGCCACTTGATACTACCCTCTGTCTGTCGACTGGTGGCATTGAGTGATGTTGTACTGCTATGTAGTATTTCTTTTTTCTTTTTGCAGTGCTTCCCCCTGTTTGTCAATGAAGGAACAGCATGCTTCCATGAAATTCTGTTTTCTGATGGGGAAAATAGCAGCCCAAACAGTTGTCTTCAAACAGCTTACAAGGAAGCTGCCATGAGCAAAACACAAATTTATGAGTGGGTTTCACAATTTAGGAATGGTCACTTGTCACTTGAAGGCCAACTCATTCAGGGTGACCATCAACCTCCTGAACAAATGAAAACATCAAGAAAATTCATGAACTGATCTTGGAGGACCATCACCACACAATTGACGAACTTGTTATGCCCTGGGGCTTCTGCCAGCAGATTTTGAGTGAGGAATTGTGAGTGAAAAGAGTTGCAGTAAAATTTGTGCCTCAGTTGCTCACAGAAGATCAAAAGCAGTCAGGACTGGATGCATGTCGTGAACTGAAATAACCCTTGGAAGTTGGTCCAGACGTTTTTTTCAAAGGTCATCACTGGTGATGAAAGCTGGTGCTACACTTACAACCCGGAAACAAAGCAGCAATCAAGTCACTGGAAGTATTCGATGTCACCATGCCTTCAAGGAGTACATCAAGTGAAGTCCAATGTCAAGGATTTGTTTTATTGATAAGAAAGGAATTGTCCCCACAAATTTTGTTTCTCTTGCTTAAACTGTTAACCAAACTTGGCAGTTCTGAACTAACGGTGAGACAAAAACGCCCTGACCAGTGGCAAAGCGGAGAGTGGTGGTTTCATCATGACAATGTGCCAGCACACAATGCCATGAATGTGAGACAGTTTTTGACCAAAAACGGAATAACCCCACTTACCCACCCTTCCTATTCACTGGATCTTGCTCTCTGCAACTTCTTTTCTTTCCTACAAATGAAAAAAGTCCTTAAGGGAAACACTTTGCAGATGTGGAACAGGTAAAGAAAAAACGTTGGAGGCGTTAAAAGGTATAACTTTGCAAGAGTTCCAGGATTGCTTCGAATAATGGAAAACGTGTCTGGACCGATGCTTTGCTTCAAATGGAGAATACTTTGATGGTGATAAAAGTATAAACATGTAAAACGAAGTGAACAAATGCATTAGTTTAACGCTCGGGTAGTGAGAAAGTCTTTTACGTTTCGAGCCTATGCTCTTCGACAGAAAGGAACACAGAAACAAACAGGGACTGAGAATAGAAAAAGGTTTAATATTGCAAAATTCCAGTTTCTCCCCCCCCCCC
>NC_068981.1:198284339-198287528 GCF_001194135.2 Octopus bimaculoides | reverse complement strand
ACCTCGTATTTACATATATATTGTATCCGGAAAATTTGCTTCAGGATTTTTTGGCTGCAGTGGAAACTTTGCCGCAAAACAAAAGATGAATTGCTTCCCTTGGTATATAATTGTTTCAATCACTAAGAAAGGGTAAAGTAATTACTTAACTCATTAAAAATTTTTATACATACATACATACACACGGCCACTAAACCTTTTTTCTATTCTCACTCCCTGTTTGTTTCTGTGTTCCTTTCTGTCGAAGAGCGTAGGCTCGAAACGTAAAAGACTTTCTCACTACCCGAGCGTTAAACTAATACATCTGTTTGTTGTTTATACACCCGTCTCACTATACGTATGTATATATCATCATCATCATTTAACGTCCACTTTCCACGCTGGGTTGGACGGTTTGGCTGAGGACTGGCGAGCCAGATGGCAGCACCAGGCTTCAATCTGATCTGGCAGAGTTTCTACAGCTGGATGCTCTTCCCAACGTCAACCACTCCGAGAGTGTAGTGGGTGCTTTTTACATGCCACTGGCACGAGGGCCAGTCAGGCAGTACTGGCAACGGCCACGCTCAAATGGTGTTTTTTACGTGTCACCTGCACAGGAGCCAGCCCAGCGGCAGTGGCAATGACCCCGTTTGAATGTTGTTTTTCACGTGCCACTGGTGCAGGCAAACTCTTCTGAGTAAGGGTCAGATCAGAGGGCCATTAAAGTCGAAGGGCCGCACCTTTTAAAATCAGGCAGTACACTTTAAAATAATGCAACAAATAGACAGCATGATTAATAAAAACAAACAAATTCATAATCTAGTCAGAATCTTTTTAAAGTCTGGAACAAGATCACTGGTAGAAACTCCCGTAACAGCAATTACGTTTGTATCTGACACCATGGACCTGTTTTTGGACTTATTTATCTTCCTGCAGGAAAAACTCTGTTCACAGGTGTAAGTGGAACCAAAAAATAGAGAATAATCTAGCAGCAAAATTTCTTAATCACAGGAAGCATTGAACAGAGAGTGACTTGTAAAACTCTACAAAAGGTAGGGAATGAAACATTTCCTTCAGTGACTGATCCGAGTGAATGTCTATCAAGTTAATTCATCAGCTGCTGCATCAACATCAGCAGAGAAACGAGAAGTTAATAAGTTGAATTTAAGTTCAATCCCTCTGAAATCCTCAAACCTTCTCTCAAACTTTTCAGTCAAACTTCTCAACAGATCTTTAATTTTTGAACACACATTTGCAGCTACTTTCTCCTTTCTCAACAATGAAAAATGGGTGAACTTGTCCTCACTTGTTTGAAAACAAGGATAATTTTGCTTGAAAAAATTAAACATGCTTATACATTTCATGAGCCAAAAGTTCCTTTCTCTGCAATTTCACATTTAGCTCATTCAACTTTTCAAAAACATCAGCTGCAAACATAAGTTCATATTTCCACTCATCACAGTCCATTGTTGTAACAAATTCACAAGCAATCCTTTTCATATTGAGAAAGAGCAGAATTTCTTTTCGTAAGCCCCACACTCGCTTCAGCACTTTGCCAAGACTGAGCCATCGTACATTGTTGTCGTGGAGGACATCCCCATGCTCAACCTCCATATCCTCCAGTAGGGACTTGAACTCTCTGTAATTGAGTGCTCTTGCCCTGATGGTGTTTACTACACTCACCACTGGATCCACCACATGCTTCAGGTTAAGTGCAGATTTACACAGATTTTCTTGCTGCAAGATGCAGTGGAAAGACAAGAAGGCTTGGTTAGGATTATCTTTTCTAATCTTGTTTTCCAACAGTTTAAACATGCCCACATTTGCCCAACATAATTCCCAGGCACCATTATATAGAATCTTTATTTGCATCTCTCAGCTGTTGAGTTAACTCCTCACTGATTATTTCTGGGCATCGTACGATAGTTCTCCTCAATAATGAAATGTTTTCAAATTTAACTTTCATTTCCAGGCATATGACACTTGCGCAATCCATCATGCATTGTCTTATTAACTTGTCATCTAAGAATGGTTTGTTAGGTCTTGAAAATCGGTATGCCACTGTACAACTTGCCTCCAATGCAGCAACATGAATTGATGGTTGCTTCTTAAATAGAGTTTGTTGCTTGTTCAATGTTGCAACATATTCCACAGCCTTTTTCTTCTGTTCTTCATCAGTCATGTTGTGTCCGAAATCTCTGTGTTTTGTTTGGTAGTGCCACTTCAAATTGTACTCCTTTAACATGGTAATCGTCTCCTGGCACAGTAAACACACCGCTTTATTCTTAGAACTGGTAAAGAAATACATGTGACTGCATTCTTCATTAAATGCATGGCACTCAACCTCAATTTTATGTTTTTTAGGAAGTATACTTCGTGGGGTTGGAGAGATTGTGTTGTTCTGCAGGCAACTATCAACAATAACTGTGATAACATGTGCAGAAAGTATGTAACCACTGGAAAATGGGACGTAGATTTCTATGACACTGAAAACGTCACCCTTGGTTGAAACACAAACATGTTGACAAAAATTTATTGATTTCTTTTTCTAATTTCTTACAGGTCTCCGTGGGCTGCAGTTTGCCTACCCATCATCTATGTGCATGTGTGTGAGTGTATGTGCACATGCACATGTGCATCTGCACCTATTGTTTATATTGTGTTTCAGTCCATCTTGCACCTGAGTGGTTTGTTAAATAAAGATGAATAATATAATTAGGACCAGATTCAAATAACTGACAGACTTGATTTGATCACCTACAATCTATATAAATATATATATATCATCCTCATAACCATCGTTTAACGTCCGTTTTCCATGCTGGCATGGGTTGAACAGTTTGAGTGGGGTCTGGGAAGCCAGGAGGCTGCACCAGGCCAGGCCAGGCTCCAATCTGATCTGGCAGTGTTTCTACAGCTGGATGACCTTCCTAATGCCAACCACTCCGAGAGTGTAGTGGGTGCTTTTTACGTGCCACTTGCACAGGAGCCAGAGGGGGCTGGCCTCAGCCACATTTGAATGGTGCTTTTACATGTCATCGGCACAGGAACCAGAGGGGGACTGGCCTAGACCATGTTTGGATGGTGCTTTTACATACCACTGGCACAGGAGCCAGTCAAGGCGGCATTGGTATCAGTCACATTTGGATGGTGCTTTTTATGTGTCACCAGCACAGGAGCCAGTCAGGGCGAGGGGGCTGGCATATATAT
>NC_068981.1:198281606-198283767 GCF_001194135.2 Octopus bimaculoides | reverse complement strand
TATATATATAGGCACAGGCATGGCTGTGTGGTAAGAGGCTTGCTTCCCAACCACATGGTTTTGGGTTCAGTCCCACTGCGTGGCACCTTGGGCAAGAGTCTTCTACTAGAGCCTAGAGCTGACCAAAGTCTTGCGGGTAGATTTGGTAGAGGGAAACTGAAAGAAGCCCGTCATATATATATCTATGTATCTATGTGTGTGTGTGTGTGTGTATGTGTGTGTGTGTGTATGTGTGTTGGTGTGTTTGTGTTTGCCCCCCACCATCATTTGACAACTGATGTTGGTGTGTTTATGACCCCGAAACGTAGTGGTTTGGCAAGCAAGACCGATAGAATAAGTACTAGGCTTACAACAAATAAGTCCTGCTGGAAACGACCTATGAGATCATGCCTGATTAATACGAAATGATGTGAATAAATAAGCATAATGCTTGACAGATTAATGTGAATGCTAAAAAGTTAAGGAATGTTCTGAATTCTAAAGATGAAAGTGCTAGAAGAAAGAAGAAATGTTTCAGAGTCTGTAATGAGAAATGGCAAATAAAATGGAGAGGTGAAACAACAGGAAAAAAAAAAAAAATAAGGGCATATCAACCGAACATTTGACCCTTTGTGGAAAGTCCTTTGTACAATTTTATTGATTTGAAAATTTTAGTTTGATGTGTTCCATATTATGAGAGTATCATTACTCAACATATTTGTTTAATATTGAAACTATAATTAACAGTAAAAGACAGGCAGACCTGTGCATGTGTTTATCATTGGCACAATGACCCTCCCAAGACACACAAAATATATTTTGTTTTATAATTAAACTATATATTTCTTTTATTATTCTGTAATATGCATTTACATGGTAAAGACTCAGTTTTCTTTTTGTCTTGTTTTAGATAGAAATTACATTCGTAACAAGTTCCCTCTATCAATCAAACAAAGATGGTAAAATATTCCATTTACTTTCCCTCTTTCCAATATTTAGAAACTGAAGGAACCGTCAAATACTGGAATCAATTTCACTGACAAAACATCATCTCTAATATTTCTGATTTCCTGCCTGATGACCATCATTCCTGACAAATTTCTTCCTTTCCTGATAAAAGTGAGAAACCAAAAGGCAAAATCTGGGAAGAAATCAAAGACATAAATAGGTGCAGACATGGCTGTGTGGTAAGAAGTTTGCTTCCAAACCACATGGTTCTGCGTTCAGTCCCACTGCGTGGCACGTTGGGTGAGAATCTTCTACTGTAGTCTCAGTTCAACCAAGGCATTGTGAGTGGATTTGATAGACGGAAACTGAAAGAAGCTCAGTATGTGTGTGTGTCTTTGTGTCTGTTTATTATCCACCACTGCTTGATGACTGGTGTTAGTGTGTTTATGTTCCTGTAACTTAGCAGATCAGCAAAATGGAGCGATAAAATAAGTTACCAGGCTTAAAAAAAGTGAGAAGCACTGGAGTCGATTCATTTGACACAAAAAGATCTTCAAGGTGGTGCCCCAGCATGGCCACAATCTAATAATTGAAAGAATAAAAACATAAAAGATATAACAATCCTATTAAGAAAACAAAATTCAAGAAATCTTTATCGGAACAAATTAAAGTTGAAGAAACTTACCAATTTCCTTTTGGCAATACACAAGAAAAATTCCAGCTTTTCTTCCAGGGAAGACATATACAATATCTAATTTTCTTGTCTTTTCCAAAAAATTAATTAACATTTTTTCAGACATGTCTTTGTGGCCATTTGACACAATCATAGCATCTTCTTGCCAAACTAGATTTTTATGCTGGTTCACATGAAGTTTATATTTGCTTACATTATGGAACTTCTTTTTGACGACATTTTCTGCGTCTGAAAATCAAAATAGCAGAAGAAATTGAGAATATAATGTCATTATTTATGAGTGGAGGGCATGGTTGTATTGGTGTTGCAGTGCAGAACCAGGTCAGACACATTCTGACCACTAACACTCCCAAGTGTCCTTCCTTGTTTAAGATGTTAGGTGTTACATGAAGAAGATTTAACTGCCTCTTCTAGCAGATCAAGTCATCACTTAGAGGCCCCTTTGTTTACTCTATAGCCGAGAGGATTATGAGGTTCCCTGTACAATTCCTGGTTCTAGTTCAATCCCTCTGTCCAACAGCACCTTGAGCAAGTATCTTC
>NC_068981.1:198268377-198273104 GCF_001194135.2 Octopus bimaculoides | reverse complement strand
ATTTATAAATATTGCTTTGTGTTGGGCCCTCAATTCCTTGATGGGGTTGTCGGGGTAATTATGGTCTTGGGTATTTTTAGACCCGGAGGGACCAGGAGATGTGGTGATTTGCTGTACTTGAAAAATCACGTGAAGCTAAATAAAATCATTGTCTTCCATACATACAGGCTTGTCCTTTCATATGTGGGTGCCACATAAAACCACATCCACGCTAGGGCTGTGCCAACACACCCATGCCAGTGGCACATAAAAAGCACCCAGCATATTATGTCAAGTGGTTGGCATTAGGAAGGGCATCCAGCCATAGATACGATGCCACAACAGACATTTGAACCGTGGCCAGCATAGAAAATGGACGTTAAATGATGATGATGATGATGTCACGGCCTTTTCTCTGCATGAATGACTAAAACTGACTAAACAAATTCTTGAAAATCTATCCTTTGGTGCCTTACTAATACATTATATAAAGAATCTCCAAAGTTGAATTGTATCAGAAAGTAGTAAGTTGCCTTGGCCACAGAATCAATCTATCTCTGTTTGTTCTACTAAAAAGTAAAGTTTGTTTATTTCTTTGTCCAACAATCCATAAACTGTTTATTTCACTGTAATGCTTTCTACAGACAGGAGATACCTATACAACAGTGCCCCACTGAATTTATTTCTTCATAACTGTAGGGAATATGTATATTTTTAAATACAATTTTCTAGTTTCTATTGATGCTAGCTTTGTAGAAATAAACTACATAATCCATTGTCTTCTTGAAAGAGTACATGCCACAGGAAACACTAAAGAAACAACCAATTGCAACAGCAGCAGTATTAATCCCAAAAGCCTTTCGATACCAACCCATTCGAAGCCATCTCTGGCTCTGAAGTATACCTTGTTTCCAAAAGTTCTGAATTCAAATCTTCCACCAAATCTTAGTCACAATTTATCTTCCTAACACTAGATTAATGATAACTAAGTTATTTTACTAAATCCTTTGTTATATTTAAAATTAATTGAAAGAAACCCAGAGCATCTCAACAGAAATATGGTAAGAAAAGGGTTAAAAGTGGATACAAATGCTTTTATGCACCACAAATCCATATGAGAGGTTCTCTCATGGTGACTATTGCAGTATTTGGTGTTCCAACACAACATCCACTTTTAAGTGAGAGATAAAGATTACCTTCTGGTATTAGTACTGCTTCTATTGTTATTACATTTGAATCAGCCCACAGAGTATTTGTAACCCCAGTGCCTAAATAGATGCTGAGACTCTATAGATCATTGATGGAGGGATCAGCTGCCATGTCTTCACAGGACACCCATCATTAACAAATCCAAAGAAGAGCAAAATCATGGGATCTGGCAGTTCCAGCGGCCACAGTGGATGGTTAGCTCCCGTCAACAATACAAACATGAATGGACAGGTTCTCTCGTGGTAAACAACACAAAAAATAAAGGAAAAGTTGATCTTTGTCTTCCTAATAAGATTTTGACCATCTATTCTGAAGTTCCAGCCTTCCTTTTGTTTTTTTTCCAGATGTTAGGGGATGATCTAAGATTTCTAGCAGGCCCACTGACCACCACCAATTTGCCTTAATGGTTCCAGTACGATTTGTTTTCTCATAACTTTCAGAAAAAAATGGATATTTTTCTAATGAAATTTTTTTTACAAATATCTTTCAGATTGTGTTGGCAGCAACCATTTCGAATTTCAACGCAAAAATAGAAGTTGGTGGCTGTGCACACACATCACATATATATATATCTACAAAATGTAATTTGAAATTTTTGAAAAACATTGTGTTTCAGGACATTAATCATGAATAACGTCCAACATTTTCCTTTCTTTATCTTCCCCCCTACCCCCACAGTAAATTCCGATATAAACGTAATCCACAACTCCCAAAGGTTATTTATAGAAAATTTCATCAAAAAATATCCATTTTCCTGAAAGTTATGAGGAAACAAAGTCGGTGTGGGACATATGCACTTGTGTAGGTACACCGTATTTACCTTATCAGAAGATTCGATAATCGTTTGTAAAAATATAGAAATTCACTAAACCTTTACTTTGAGATTGACCTAAAAACTTACACACTCCATAATGATCTCTCTCTCTCTCTCTCTCTCTCTCTCACATACGAACCCACACACACACATATATATATAGACACATACTGATACATACAAATATACATTGACATATACACACACACAACCATAGATACATACACACACTAATAAGGAATGTCATTGTTGTTCGTTCATTTCCGTAAATTTTTATTTATTTATTTACTTTTGTTTTAAACTAAAAGAGAAGGTGTGAGATGTATGTACCTGTACATGAAATAAGCGTGTGTCTGTGTGTGAGTGAAGGTGTGTGTGTTGTGATGACGTGTGGAAGGCGACATTTGCTTTGAAGCGAGACCAGGAAATGAAAGAGGAAGAAGTATGTTGTTGGCACTCCGTCTCTTACGATGTCGAGGGTTCCAGTTGATCCGATCAACGGAACAGCCTGCTCGTGAAATTAACGTGCAAGTAGCTGAGCACTCCACAGACACGTGTACCCTTAACGTAGTTCTCTGGGATATTCAGCGTGACACAGTGTGACAAGGCTGACCCTTTGAATTACAGGCACAACAGAAACAGGAAGAAAGAGTGAGAGAAAGATGTGGTGAAAGAGTAGAGCAGGGTTCGCCACTACCCCCTGCCGGAGCCTCGTGGAACTTTTGGTGTTTTCACTCAATAAACACTCACAACGCCCGGTCTGGGAATCGAAACCGCGATCCTATGACTGCGAGTCCGCTGCCCTTATCACTGGGCCATTGCGTCTCCACGGAAGAAGTATGTACGTGTATATGAAATGGACGTGTGTGTGTTGTCACGTATGTCGTTTTTGGCATGTATGTATAAGTGATTCGGGTTCGTTCTTACCTGCTGCGCGCGCGCCACGTTCAGCACTGTGTGTTGGTGTGTTTATCCCCATCATCGCTTGACAACCGACGTTGGTGTGTTTACGTCTCCGTAACTTAGCGGTTTGGTGAATAGACGGATAGAATAAGTACCAGGCTTTACGAAAAAGAAAAAGTGTTGGGTCGATTCAGGCATGCCTCTTCACGTATTCCCCTACTCGACTTTATTGCCTCATAACTTCCAGAAAAACGAACATTTTTCAATGAAAATTCCTACAAATTCGTTTCAGATGGTGAAGATTCGGAAAATTGGCGATCTGTAAGATCGCCCGATAATTTTGTTATTTAAGTGATATTTGTGTTACTTAAAACGAAGGACGGCCTGCTTTTCTACTCTAGGCACAAGGCCCGAAATTTTGGGGGAGGGAGCCAGTCGATTAGATCGAAACCAGTACACAACTGGTACTTCCGGAAGGATGAAAGGCAAAGTCGACCTCGGTGGAATTTGAACTCAGAACGTTGAGACAGATGAAATACCGCTAAGCATTTCACCCGGCGTGCTACCGTTTCTGCCAGCTCGTGAACCTTGTGAACTTCTACGCATACATCCAGAGACACAAGACAATTTTTGTGGGGACATTTCCAGTTTCGTTTTGTAGACATGCAACCTGTGTCAGATGTGTAAAAGAGACGACTAATTTAGCTTTTCACATTAAGTAACAAAGGACTCGTAATCTACATACTCTGAAAGGTGTTTGGACCAAATTTCGAAAGCAAAATAACTATTTTTCTAAAAGTTAAATTGTTAATCGTAATGTACGTCATCTGAAAGGTGTTTGTAGAACATTTCATGAAAAAAGAGGAAAAAATATCAACTATTCCGAAAGTTATAAGAAAAGAAAGTCATGCGGTTATGATGTAATGAAAAGTATCGGAAGCGATTTTGTAAAGTATTTGTAAAGCAATGGAGAGACAGGATTAAAGAAATTCAATTAGGAAGATGTAAAACGAAAACTTACCTCGTAACAACCCTGAACAAAACTGAAACTTAAATCTTTATTTGATGGTTTTTAAGCTGTTCATTGGTTTAACAATAATTTCGTATGACATCAGTGTTTAACACTTCCTTTTTTTTTTTTACACAATTTACTTGTACGAAAAGTTTGTGATAAAAGTTTATAATTGTTATTTACAGCAGACGAAATGGAAACACACCCAAAAGAAGTGATAGAGAGAGAAAGAAATAACTTTAATAGGAAACACACGGTGAATGTAGGTCAATGACATCGGTGAAATTTATCGGATTTTTTCCCCAGTGGTAGCCACTAATTGGAGTGTCCCCCCCCCACCTTTAAACCTTCAGTTTGTGGGTACACAACAGAGTCTTACCTACCCAAGTGTGCACCTCCATCCAAGAATTTGTTTCCTCAAAACTTTCAAACAAATCGATTTGTGTTGGAAGAAACTCAACACGCAGAATGTTTCGCGCATGCGTAGAATTCTACTGAAAATAGCAGACGTCAAAAATATCAGAAAACCCGACATGCTAGAAACAACAGCTAAACAAAATCATTCTATATTTTTTTTACTGTTTTTGGCTAGTTTTTCATTTATTTTGTTTCTTTGACTGTTTGGACTATTTCCCCTAATCCTTCAAATCTTTAATTTGTTTTTCTTCTTTTGTAATTAAGGAAAGTATGTAAAAATAACTTCTTTTGCGCACGCGCACATACACTCAACGTAAAACTTCAGTATGAATTATAGAATTACACCTCAGCTTCAAATGAAATTACCATTTTTTTAATGTTGTAATTCCTATT
>NC_068981.1:198266773-198267459 GCF_001194135.2 Octopus bimaculoides | reverse complement strand
AATCCCTTATTTTGGTCAGAGAAAAGGGAGGGTGGGAAACCGGACACCCCCATATCCAGGAATCATTGGAAATCTTATTTTTATTTTTATTGTTGAATGAATTCCGGTGATCTCCTAATATGCAACAAAACTCTTTTTGGGGTCCGGAAAACGGGGTGGGGTGAGGTGGAAGCCTCGGAAATTTCACCCGCACGATTTTCACCAAGAAAGAGTGAGAGAAAGAAAGAGTAAGAGGGTGAGTGAGTGGGTGACGAAGTTTACCTAAACTTTGGATGGTGTATATATCATAATTATATACATCTTTATATATCATCATCATCAGCATCGTTTAATGTCTGCTTTCCGTGCTGGCATGGGTTGGACGATTTGATTGAGGACTGGAAAACCAAGAGGCTGCAATCAGGCTCCAGTCTGATTTGGCAAGGTTTCTACAGTTGGATGCCCTTCCTAACGTCAACCACTCCGAGAGTGTAGTGGATTCTTTTCAAGAAAAATGTTTTGTTTTTTTTTTCATGAAATTTTATATAAATACATTTCAAACGGCATACATTACAGTTATAAAAAAATTTGTGGGGAGAGAACTTCGAAAAATTCACAAGATCGGAGTTTTTCACCCATAACTTTGAGGAAAATAAATATCTTTTAATGAAATTGTATATAAATACCTTTCAAACGACATACATTAC
>NC_068981.1:198262455-198266763 GCF_001194135.2 Octopus bimaculoides | reverse complement strand
AAAATTTCAATTTTTCAAAACTAAATAAACACCCCTGCACTCCGCCAGCGCATCTGTGACAGAAAGTGAACATGTTGCACTCAAAGATCTTTTGGAATTGAGAGAGGTTTGTGAAAATTAGATTTTTTTGCACAAACACGACAACAAAATGACATTTAAAAAAAAAATTTTTTTTTTGTTTTGGTAATTCGTATTTAGAAAGTGGATCTTCGGTTTGGCTGTTGTTTCTAGCTTGTTGGACTTTCCGGTTGAAGCGTACTTAAAAATTGAAGATTTTGAAAACTCCAAAAACGCCTTTCCAAAATTTTAATTTCCCCCTCTCCACCCCTCTGGCAAAGAAAAAAAGGGGATGGAGGAAATTAAAATTTTGAAAACGTGATTCGTCATTTAGCTGCTGTTTCTAGCATGTCGAAAATAACCGAAAGGGGGTGCGATCCATGTCCTTTATCTCCACCTGAATCTCTACCTGGAGATGGATGAGGCGGACCATGAGAAAGCGAAGAAAATTGAAGAGCGGCTGAAGGACGCATACACTGAGAGGGGGTGGGGTGGCTTTTAACGCCTACAGCAAGCTCGGGAGGATGGGATGGTCTGGCGAGCAGATAGATAATTACGTGAGTGAGATTAGGAAATTGGTGGGCCTAGGAGGAATTTTCTACATCTACATTCAAGTTTTCCAAAGAACTTTTTACTGAATTATGTAAAATGTGTGCATTGCAATTAGCTTTAATAACACTGTCATTTAGTATGAGAATGTTAGTATATAAAGAATGCTTTATTCCAAAATTGCAATTTGCATTATCTGCACTAAAACATGAAACTCTTTCTCAGTCTGGTTGCAAATTCTCCATAGTCTTTCTCAAACATCTTAAACATTCCATCGGCACATTCATCAGCATTCTCAAAAAAAGTCAAGGCGGTATGTTTTTTTTCTTTTTGCTTGTTGTTTACTTTTTTTCTTTTTCCTTGTTGTTTGCTGCTTACCAGAGCTACTGTTAGCATGCCAACTCGCGTGCGCTCTCTCTATCTCTTTCGTGTTCTTTCCCACTTCCCTAACACAACATTTTTTACGGAGACTGCCGAATTGATGTAAATAAAGGCACGAGGTTGCTTGACGTTTTCAGTACTTGTATCGAAGGATGACCAAACTTCATTTTGAAGGCAAAAGTATAGAGGGGGATCATGTTGTTTCAAATCTTTCAATACTACCTCTAATGCTTTTTTACCTAACACATTCGTAACTATATGGCCTCCCATTTGGTCCGATCACAACATATCTTTCCAACTACTTTGGAATCCTAGCTTGAATTCAATTTCAAGCTACAATCAAGGGAGTTGTAGGAACGATTGTGTTTAACTGCATGATATATTTGAGCTTCTTCTAAAGTAATTACATTATCTTCTTCTTTTGTATTGGCTTTTATGAAAAATTTATCAATCAAAGATTTGGAAACTGAAGCATTGCGGTTACTCTTATGGTTATCAGAAGTGTTACGTTGTTTGACAGCTACGACAGCCATATGTGGCCAATCTTAATGGTACTATTACAAATAATGCACTTTGCCTCTTGTGGATTATTAGTTGCTGCCAACCATTCGTACTCCTTTTCCCAGTCTTTGTTATATGAGCACAATCTCTTCTTTTTCACTGAGGGTTCCATCACTACAAAATATTAAGCAGTCGCTGCAGTCCCGCCTTACTAATATATTAAAACCCTGGGAAAGAAAATAATTGATTTAGCATTGAAATAAAATATATGTTGCGAAGCAAGGTCTAGAATCGAGGCATGCACTTCAAGCAGGTCAATAATCAATCATATCCGCACACTCACACAGACACCATTAGAAGATATTTCAAATAATATGTGAATATAGATTAGGCTATGGTAGGTCTATTTAGCTTCTGAAAAAGCAAATTATGCTAGTGCAGAAAGCCCAGAATTTCTTATAACTTCAAACTCCTGAAATTAACTTACTTAAAGAAATATTCTCTAGCCTAGTTCTTGGCCATTTAATGGGAGTAGGGTGCAAGAGAACTAGCATCCAACTGAACGAGCAACAAGCTCTGGGCCTCACAGGCTCACGATGATTTCACTAGCTGTATTGAATTTGAAAATAATAATTACTAATTATAATTTTTCACCAAACCATGACGATATTAAACAAAAAGATATGGCCCGAGAAACATGTATCTGAAAGGTGCATAACTTGAATGTGAACTGAAACTGAAATGCTAGCACTTGAAAAGTTGGGCCTAATCAGTACATTCTTGTAACAATATAAAAATTATCATGTCTCAAAAACACACTTTCAATTAATATTGTTATCTGATATTAACATAAAATATTGGCACTACTATTACAAGTTTTCTCACATAGATTTCACTGTTCTGGTATTTACAACAAATTATGGCTTGATTTTGTAAAGGGCTTCATCACTACCTTGTATAATACGCCATATTTGTTTTGGTTCTTCTTCTTCGTGAGTCCCAGTTCAGTTCAGGCGGAGGTATTGCCTTTCCAAATGTCCAACGGCACCTCCTTTTTTTCTTTTCTTTTTTCTTGGTGATGATTCTCATATTTAGTAAGATAGTTTACGATTTTCTCGTTTTCTCGTCTGCCTTCGGTTTTGAAATGGAGAATTGAGTTATACATAAAATGAGGCTAATTTTACACCCTGGTCTGCGGTCTGCCGCTCTGTATTTCTGGTATTGTGCAGACTGCAGAGTTGACATTTTGCACTCTCACAAGAAGTAAACGCTTTTGCAGTCACATCTTGAGAGCAGGAAATTGAACTACCAGTCAAAACGATTTCAAAATAAAGGACAAATAGTGTCATTTCAAATCTCAATAAAGGACAAAGACAAATAGCGCTGAATAAAGGACTGTCCTTTGAAATAAAGGACGGTTGGCAACCCTAGCATGAAGTGGCAAGGGGTGTATGAATCAGTTTTGGAGTTTCCTCATAGAAAATTTGAAATTAATTATTTATTTCCCCCCATATTCTTAATCTCTATTTTTCCACGTCGATTGAAAAAAAAATAGAAAAGTTAAAATTAAAAAATTTGGAGGTGAGGTGGGAGAATTAAAAAATTTTTTTAAATGGTTTTTTGCATATTCAGAATCTCCATAATTGAAAACATAGCAATCCACTAAAAATATTTAAAAACTAAAAAAAAAGGGCGATTTTTCGTGCTGGTGTACTTGTAAACATCTGTATATATAAAAGGCAGGATGTGTGTGTGTGTGTATGTGAATGTAATTTATGCACGTCAACAAATTAGCACGCATGTCGCTCCAATTTTAGGAGGACATTCGTCATGACCCTATTTGCATTTTCGTCAACTTTTTCTCTCAGAGGCACCCGCATATAGCTGTAAAAATCGATTTTCAACCATAATTCTTACCAATGTTGATGTTTGCTAACATGGCAAAGTGAGGGAGAGAAATTGTGTGTTGATGTGTGTGTGTGTGTGAGAGGAGGAGTGAGGTAGAGTTACAGATTGTTTACCAGTGTCTAACAAAAAAAGTAAAGAAAAGTGGGAGAGGGAGACAGAAAGCGTCTAACAAAAGAAAAGGTAGGTGTGAGTAAGGAAGACAGAGGGTCAACGTAAAATGCTTTTTTTTTCTTAAACATGAGATATAGTTTCAAATATAGGATGTTTTTGAAAGACACTATATTTTATAATGAGATTATATATACTTTCTCACACAACAATTAAAATATATTTATTTTAAATCGTTCATCTTTCTCCCCCTTCTCACTCTCTCACACACACACATATACTACTTTGGGAGCGAAAGAGTTTTGTTTATATTTCATGCTGAAGAGAAAAGTTTATTGACAATCCATTTATTTAACAACAATGAAACAAAGAGGAATGTAACAATTTGTCAGTGAATTACACAATATAAATGTGTAAAAGGCAATCTGACGATACCAGTGCCAGTCGTAAAAGTGAAAGAGATAGAGAGAGCACGATTTCTTTTGAAATTGGCGTGTGTGTGTGTGTGTGTGTGTAATGTTGCTGGTGTGCGTATGTGAGAGAGAGAAAGAAAGAAAGAAAGAAAGAAAGAGATAACTGAAATTATTTTTATTTCCTTTTTATAGTGAGTATGCGAGACAGAAAGTGTGGTGAAGTTCTTTTGTTAGTGTGTGAGAGAGAGAGAGGTTATGTATGTATGGCTACAGTGACACACACACACACACACACGCAGGTTATGTATGTGTGTGTGAATGGATTCAGTGACACACACACACACATAACCTGCGTGCGTGTGTGTGTGTGTCACTAGCCATACATACATAC
>NC_068981.1:198261237-198262445 GCF_001194135.2 Octopus bimaculoides | reverse complement strand
CCCCCCCCATCATCTAACCTCCCTTGGCCCATGGGTTGCGAGCCCTTCTGGCAAGGAAAATAGAGTGCCCAAAAGGGCTCACATGAATAGAAAACTGTCCCATATACACTTCAATGATCCTCTCTCCTGATATGCAAAATTCTTCCTCAGTAATGTATTTCTTTCTCTTCCTCGATTGGTTGTTTCCTTTTTCTTGGAGTTTCTCTGGTAGGGGAGTTATGTTGTGGATCATGCAGGCATAGCCTGGATTCGATCCTCGATCGCCAAATTTCAATTAACAGCCCAACAGCATTTTTCTCGCGGTAAAACAATAGTTTTTCTGTGAGTGACAACAGTTACATTTGCCAGATGCCTTCGCCAAGCAGAATAATGTCTTTACCACTTGACCCTTCTAACCTCTTATAGATCACCAAAAGCTAGAATAGAGACAACAGACCACCAACGAAATCTATTGTTCTCAACAATATGTCTATTTTTCTGGCTAGTTTTGAATAGTTATAAAAACAAGAACTCCGTAAGCTAAAGGCAGTTAGTGAGAGTGACCATCAGTTAGTGAAATGACAACTAGTCATGGCCACAAGCAAGTAGCCACTAGAGACCAAATGGCCAGAGGGAAAAAGAAAGTTACAATCAGCGACTATGCAAGACAACTTCCCTTGACTCTCTCACTTTCACTAACTCGCTTTCTTTTCTCTGTAACATTACTATATCTCTCTATATATGCTACCATGAGATCGCGTACACACATACCGGGCGAAATTGACTCTTTTTACCCCGCATGCTTTTCCATTTATTAATCATACATACCAACCCGTTGTGGTTTTGGAGATATACAAAGTAACGGTAAATAAAAATCTTTTTACAACTTCAATCACTGTTTTTCTTCTATCTTGCATACTGGCAACCAACATCTTAACAGCAATCATTAAAATTGGTAACCCTCGACTGCAACGATGAACCAGCCGTTACAACTGGTAGCAACTTGTTTATCAGTTCTTTTGTAACCGTTATATATATACACATATGATGATTGCTTCATCTTGACAGATGGCGAAATAGTGTTGTTAACAGGTATTTGAAGTAAGATGTACCAAATAGAGTCATTAACAGGTATTTCAGGCAAAACAAACACCTTTACCAAATCCAGTGATTAAGAACAGAAAAAAAGATTTGTGTGTGTGTATATGTATGTGTATATATATATATAT
>NC_068981.1:198254664-198259954 GCF_001194135.2 Octopus bimaculoides | reverse complement strand
ATATATATGTGATATATACATATATGATTATTGCTTCATCTTGACAGACTACAGCTGTCCCATCAACACACCACACCCCATCACACAGCACAATCCATCCATTAATGAGCCCTCAGATGACTTTTAAGACCAGCTGCTGACTGACAGGGTTTCGAACATAAGTGACAGGTATTCAAGTTTCTTCTATGTCTTTGCCCTTTGGAACCTGATTCTGAAGGAATGTTTTTGTGAACTAGCATATGTCTTTTAAATCCAGATATTGTCTTACAAGTTTTGTGACACATGACACTAGTTGTAGGAGGCAGTTGGTGTCCAAGATTATTACCAGTTTGGGCATTTCGATTTTCATGTGACTTCATATGATTCACGTATCCTGCTTTTGACAGCAGAACAATCACACACAATACATATCCAATGTTCACTGCTGATTACAGTCCCAATTGTTCCTTTACGACAGGCCCTTTTAAGTTCAGAGTGCTGAATCATTTTTCCTTTCCAGGCATAAAAAAGATGCTTTGGCAAACTCTCGTCTTTCATTCTAATGACACACCCAGACCATCTCATTTGACCCAAGATAACATGTTGTTCAATTGAGCTACAATGTGCCAAATATACATTTTTCTGCCACATTCACCCGTTTTATATGTAAGTTATTTATACATCAGTACGAGAAGAACGCAATGAGATCGATTTCAAGTATTACTAAAATCAATTAAATTTCTTGGGCAACGCCGGGCTACACTGCTAGTGTGTATACACACACACACACACACACACACACACACACACAACAAACAATAACAATAGAGATTAGAGATGTCCAAGCAGGGTTATTTCTCCCAATTACGTACCCAGCAATGTCAACAGAAACTTCCAGAATGAGTCTCATGTCAGTTGACAGATGTATGTCATTAAAACTCTGCAAGCATTTAATAGTTCCAAACACTTTGTCAGAAGAGATATATTAAAAGCCTGTCCCTTGCCAATATTTACCATTGAACTTGTTTGGATGGCATTTTGTGGAACACCACTCTTCTACTCACCCCATATCCATATTCACCATTCACATCAAAATCTAATTCCAAAAAGAGGATAAAAGAGTTAGTGAGAGAGGATCATTTGAGATATCTAAATGGAGTCAACTCTGTGGTGGTACCACTGCTGGTTTAACAAATGTCTGTTCAGTTATTAAATGTCCCTTAACCAATTTCTAGGCCGTAGCAGACATTGAATATTTCAATGAGACTTAATAACACTGTATCGATTATCTCTGCATATCTATAATTGACAAACTCAGAATGGTGATTGCTAGGCCTGGTGTTCCCTTGTTGATACTTGTGTCCAGTCCCGCAGACCCTCCATTATATCTAGTCCTTCTTCCCCATAGCATTATCCCTCCGGAATTCCACCCCTTCTAATATCTTTCTTGCAATATTTTCATTTACAAAGGTTCAAGAGGAACATTAATGGATGGGGACAGACCCTTCCTCCCAATCCAGCAAGGAAAACAAATGAAAGTGTTGATTCCACAATAATAAAATACACCTGGTTTACTCTAGAGTAGAAGATGTTAGGAAGGGTACCTGGCAGTAGAAATGATGCCAAACATGGAATGTGTAAGCAACATTACGTCCTCTGTCCTCTCTGTGTGAGAAAGGACCAATGTGGACAGTGACAGTCTGTCCAACTCAGGCCAATATGGAGGGTGGGTGGAGGACACTACTGTTGCCACTTCGAGAATATATACTTACCATTTTTATGACAATATCTATAGTTGAATCCATATTTATTTATTCTTTTAACAGATTCTGCAGCAGTACCATGCCAAAGGCCATCAACTTCAATTTTAACCTTTGGATTTTCTGCCTCAAATTGTTTTTTCAATGCTTGGTATCTCTGGTATAATGGTTTATTTTGAATTCTCTCAATCTGTAGAAAAGGAAATACATTTATGAAAAGACAATCAATTCACTTCTTTGACAAGGAAATAATGTTTATGGTGAAAAACCCCAACCCTATCTGTTTTTTTGATACAAATTTTGATTCAACTGTAAATTTTGGTAAGGCACAATAGTTTAGCAGCAAAAATGGTGTTGCATTTACAATTCAATGCAAGAAGTTAAAGCAGAGGTATTTTTGTTGAGCCAAGATTTCTTGTGAATATCCAAAAACACATAAGACCATCCTAAAATAGGTTCATGCAATGAGATTTAAATCTTTTATGCAAAGAAAACGTCGCTTAACATTTTTAAAACAATAAACCATCAAATATTGTTTATAAATAGAAGTAAAAATACAAACACTGATTATACGAGATGAAGGAGAATTCCGACGGAAAGTGGCCTGGATGTCATCATATTCTGGTCCATTTGTGACTGGAACAATTTTCATTAATTCCTCGTCTCCCATTGGTGACCATGTATCAGGGATCAATTCTAGATTTGAAATAGAAATCAAATATTTCAGAACAACAAAAATAAAATTATGAAACCTTTTTCTGTTGAAAGTTAAAAAAAAAAAAACAGGAATATTTTGATTAATTTTGGTGTTTAGGCAAGAAATACTGAAATATTAAACAGAGCACTGTAGTAGCAGTATATATATATATATATATATATATCATCATCATCATCATCATTTAACGTTTGCTTTCCATGCTAGCATAGGTTGGATGATTTGACTGAGGACTGGCAAGCCAGAAGGCTGCACCAGGCTCCAATCTGATCTGGCAGAGTTTCTACAGCTGGATGCCCTTCCTAACGCCAACCACTCCGAGAGTGTAGTGGGTGCTTTTATGTGCCACCGGCCCGAGGGCCAGTCACACAGTACTGGCAACGGCCATGCTTAAAATGGTGTTTTTTACGTGCCACCTGCATAGGAGTCAGTCTCTGGCTTTCATTGACATGCAGAAAGCCTTTGACAGGGTCCCCAGATCCCTTATCTGGTGGTCAATGAGGAAACTTGGGATAGAAGAATGGTTAGTGATAGCTGTGCGAGCCATGTACAGAGATGCTGCCAGTAAGGTAAGGGTTGGCAATGAGTAGAGTGAAGAATTCTGGGTAGAGGTAGGGGTCCACCTAGTTTCAGTCCTCATCCCCCTCTTATTTATGGTAGTCCTCCAGGCAATAACAGAAGAATTCAAAACAGGATGCCCCTGGGAGCTCCTCTATGCTGATGACTTTGCACTAATTGCTGAGTCCACTATCAGGTGTGGAAGCAAGGATTAGAATCGAAGGGCCTTAGAGTCAACCTAGCTAAAACCAAAGTCCTAATAAGCAGGAAGGTAGACAAAACACAAACCCCTTCAGGTAGATGGCCCTGCTCGATCTGTAGAAAAGGCTTAGGTAGAAACTCTATAAGATGTACCCAGTGTAAGCTGTGGACACATAAGAGGTGCAGCAATATCAAAGGCAGGTTAACTGGGAAGATAGTTTTTTTGTGTGTGGCAAATGCTCAGGTGCTATAAATACTGGGAATGTGCAGAAAACAACTTCTGCCACATTCCAGGGAGAAAAACTAGAAGTAGTTGACAGCTTCCATTACCTAGGTGATCAAGTCAGTAGCCGGGGTGGATGCTCTGCTAGAATAAGAATAGCCTGGGCAAAGTTCAGAGAGCTCTTACCTCTGCTGGTGACAAAGGGCCTCTCACTCAGAGTAAAAGGCAGACTGTATGATGCTTGTGTACGAACAGCCATGTTACATGGCAGTGAAACATGGGCCGTGACTGCTGAGGACATGCGTAAGCTTGCAAGGAACAAAGCCAGTATGCTCTGATGGATGTGTAATGTCAGTGTGCATACTCGACAGAATATAAGTGCCTTGAGAGAAAAGTTGTACCTAAGAAGCATCAGATATGGTGTGCAAGAGAGACGACTGCACTGGTATGGTCATGTGGTACAAATGGATGTGGATAGCTGTGTCAAAAAGTGTCACACCCTAGCAGTTGAGGGAATCTGTGGAAGAAGTAGACCCAGGAAGATCTGGGATGAGGTGGTGAAGCACAAACTTAGAACGTTTGGCTTCACAGAGGCAATGACTAGTGACCGAGACCTTTGGAAATATGCTGTGCTTGAAAAGACCCAGCAGGCCAAGTGAGACCATAACCTATGGCCTATGCCGGTGGTGTAACCAGCCCATTTAGGCATACCTTTCTTTCATTTGACACTAAACTATGCTTGTGGAGACCTGTTGAGGCAAGTGAAATCGGAATCAAATTTGATGACAGCACCACATGACTAGCATCCTTGCTAGTGGAGTGCTAAGAGCACCATCGGAGCATGAGCGTAGCCAATAAGTACCATTCCAGCGTGATCATTACCTGTGTCGTCTTACTAGCACTTGTGCTAATGGTACATGGAAAATACCATTTGAGCATGGCTGTTGCCAGTACCGCCTGACTAGCCCTCATGCCGGAGGCACGTAAAAGCACCCACTACACTCTCATCATCATTTAACATCTGCTTTCCATGCTAGCATGGGTTGGACCATTTGACTGGAAATGGTAAGCCAGAAAGGTGCTCAAGGTTCCATTCTGATTTGATATCGTTTCTCTGCCTGGATATATATATATATATATATATATATATATATATATGTGTGTGTGTGTGTGTGTGTGTGTGTGTGTGTGTGTGTGTATAATCATCACCATCATCATTTACCATCCCTTGTCCATGCTGGCATGGGTTGGACGGTTTGACTAAGCTGGCACACTGGAAGGCTGCACCAGACTCCAGTCTGATTTGGCATGGTTTTCTACGGCTGATGCCCTTCCTAATGCCAACCAGTCCGAGAGTGTAATGGGTACTTTTATGGACCACCAGCATGGGTGCCATTTTGATGATAGTGGGGTACTGTTATGTGCCACTGGCACAGGTGCCACTTTGCATGACACCAGTATCTGCTATGACTGATTCTCCTCGGCTTGATGCGTCTTCTTCTCAAGCAAGACATAATGCCAAAGGTTTTGGTCATTGCTTCCATCAGGCCCAACACTCGAAAGGAATGTAGCCACGTTGCCTCTGTAAGGCCCAATGCTTGAAAAGAACTCAGTCACTTTGTCTCCATGAGGCCCAACGCTCAAAATGAGTACAGACACTTTGCCTCCTTGAAGCCCAACGCTCAAAATGAGTACAGACACTTTGCCTCCTTGAAGCCCAATGCTCAAAATGAGTACAGACACTTTGCCTCCTTGAAGCCCAACGCTCAAAATGAGTACAGACACTTTGCCTCCATGAGGCCCAACGCTCAAAATGAGTACAGACACTTTGCCTCCTTGAAGCCCAACGCTCAT
>NC_068981.1:198250685-198254347 GCF_001194135.2 Octopus bimaculoides | reverse complement strand
TGCTCAAAATGAGTACAGACACTTTGCCTCCTTGAAGCCCAACGCTCAAAATGAGTACAGACACTTTGCCTCCATGAGGCCCAACGCTCAAAATGAGTACAGACACTTTGCCTCCTTGAAGCCCAACGCTCATAAGGTACTCAGCTACTTTGTGTCCGTGAGGCCCAATGCTCAAGAGTTGTTGTTTACGTGCCAGCAGTACGGGTGCACTTGACTTGATGGGTCCTCTCAAGCACAGCACATCACCAAAGGTCTCAGTCACTAGTCATTACCTCTGTGAGGCTCACTGTTCGAAGATCATGCTTCACCACCTCATCCCATGTCTTCCTGAGTCTACCTCTACAAAAGGCAGCACTTCTTTACACAGCTGTCCTTGTCCATACACATCATAGGACTTGTCATATGCATCACATACCAGCACATTCGTCTCTCTTGCACCACCACATCTGATGCCTCCTGCGCCTAACTTTTCTATCAAGAAAACTTTCACTCTGTTGTATATGCACACTGACATTTCACAGCCAGTGAAGCATACTGGCTTCGTTTCTTTCAAGCCTACCCATGTCCTTGGCTGTTACAGACCATGTTTCACTGCCATACAACATAGTTGTTTGCCCACAGGCATCAAACAATCTGCCTTTCACTCTGAAAGAGAGGCCCTTTGTTGCCAGCAGAGGTAGGAGCTCTCTGAACTTTGTCTAGGCTATTCTTATTCTAGCAGCTATGCTATCAGAGCATCCACCCCCACTACAGACTTGGTCGCCTAGGTATCAGCTACTAATTCTCCCCTTAATTGGTTGGGCTATGACTCTCTCTCTAACTTTTAAACTCTCCTCCTCCCACTCATTCTCTATGTTCAGCAGTCTTTCATAATGGCATTTCCCAGCTTCTTTCTTTGCAGAATCATTACATGCAAGTGCACCATCATCCACATGAACTCATTTCTTTCCCTTGTCATCATGGTTTTCTCTCACACATACTCTTGAAATCTAAAAACGTTCAAGTCTTTGGTCCTCATGTCACTGAACATAGGCAAACTTCTGAACTGCTTCTCCATTGGCTAGACATACTTGTCTCCTAGCATCCCTTCTGGTAATCTGATACAGTTCCCTGCTATCCCCATTCTTCCAGACCTGCTTCTTTTTTAATGGTCCTGTCTACCATATTGTTCCACCACCACATTACCCTAGATCTTGATGGGACTTTGCACCAGTCACGGATTTGGTCTGTCGTACTCAGCAATCTATCCCTCAGGAATTCCCAGTTGCCCTCTATGTCACAAGTCTGTAGCTCCTCTTCCCTTTCATCAAATTACTCAATCAGGATGTCCCTCAATCTCTGACCACAAGAAGGATCCTTAAGATACCAAATCCTTCTTTTCCAGATTGGTTTAATTCTTGGCTTAGAATCTAAAATCACTAATGACTAGTCTATGCTGGCGAATACATTCTTCACCAAGGAAGGTCTTTGCATTTATGAGCAACCATACATCTCGCTGTCTGGTGAGAATGAAATCAATCAGGCTAGTGTAGTCACTTGATTGATAGGTTATCAGGTGATTGGCTGGCTTCCTGAAGTTGGTGTTGCAGATCAATAGGTTATTTGCATCACAGAACTCCAGTAGCTTTGTTCCCTCTTCATTTCGGCAACCAATTCCATGGCCCCCATGAACACCATGGAAGATACCAGGCCACCGTCTGATATGAAGAGATCATTGTCACTCGTCTTGGAGGTAGCCTTCAGAAGAATATCATAAAAGTGGTCCTTCTATTCATTTGGTAGACCCACTTGAGGGGTATAGGCAGGGATAATTGTCACTATACTATTCTGTAAGACTAGCCTAAGCTTAAGTTCTCTATCGCCCACTCTGACTACCTCTATGACCTTATCCGCCCATTTCTCTGCATCTACTCCATCACTGTTACCCTCCCAGATTTTATACCCATGTGCCTTCCCTGTGAGGAACCTGGCTGAAGCTCCTTTCCATCTTACCTTTGCATCTCAATAGTCTTTTAATGTGCCTACATTGATAGTGCTTACTCTGAAAACTGGGAAGGGAACATAGGAAGGAGTCTTGTTATTCAGTACCTGAAAAAAGGTTTCTGTGATTGTTTGATAATAGAGACACATCATATTAGTTCTATTGCTTAAACCTATCATCATTCAAATATGTTAAAAACAGTTGCCTCTGTTGTGGGTGACAGCAGTGTAAGCCTTGTAAATATAAGTGTTACTGCTGCAAATATGCCAATGTTAAGTAAATGAGCTGCTGTTGGTTAGTCCATTACGTATAGAGAGAAAGAAGTAGGTGGATTGGAGGGACGGCGGTATGCAAGTCTTCTGGTACAGGAGTGAGGCAGAGCCCAGTAGGGGTTTCTGGTATAAGAGAAGAGATTTCTGGTAGAGGTGGTGGGAGTGGAAATGGGTGGGCGCATCATGAACAAACAATGGCCATCATTACCACACACAAGAGATAGAGAGATAGCAGTAGGGGACTTGAGGCCTTTAGTGAGGCGAGGATCACAGCAAAGTATGGAAACATGAGGGGTATGTAATACGATTTGAAAAGTTATTGAAAAATTTAAAGAATTATAAGCCATAAAAGTTATTTTGACTCAGAATATTCATTAGCGTCATATGTAAGTGTGTTAGTCTCACAAGTTAGATAAGAGAATGATGAGCAATTAAAGGGATACAAACATACATACATAAATATATATTTGGTTAATAAAATCAAAATAGAATAAAAATCTTTTACAAGAATTTTATCAGGAAGCTAGTGTGTAAAAAAATTCGTAAGGGAAATTTCTATTCCCAAGAATATACTTATTCGTTTATGTATATATAAAGGGCATTACTACAGAATAATGCCACACACCAGACTTCCCAAATAAACACATTTTAGTACCGAATGCGAGGAAAAGCAACCTTCGAAAGAAACCAACATTAAAAAAAAAACTCAACTATGTATCGACCGATTTCACGATTACCAGAATGAAATCTAGTTATATATATATAAACGAATAAGTATATTCTTGGGAATAGAAATTTCCCTTACAAATTTTTTTACACACTAGCTTCCTGATAAAATTCTTGTAAAAGATTTTTATCCTATTTTGATTTTATTAACCAAATATATATCCAGAATACATTCAATGCTGAATTTTATTCCATTTTGAACACGTGTGCCGAGAACAACTCAGAAAGATCCCAGCTTTTTTTGCAGAAATGTATATAGATAAGCATCATTCCCTTTGCTTTGTTGGATACATAATGTTTTTTTTTTTTTTTAAATTTTGGTTTCTTTTGAAGGTTGCTTTTCCTTGCATTCGGTACTAAAATGTGTTTATTTGGGAAGTCTGGTGTGTGGCATTATTCTGTAGTAATGCCCTTTATATATATATATAAACGAATACATAAACATATATATATCATCATCATCATCATCGTTTAACGTCCGCTTTCCATGCTAGCATGGGTTGGACGATTTGACTGAGGACTGGTGAAACCGGATGGCAACACCAGGCTCCAGTCTGATTTGGCAGAGTTTCTACAGCTGGATGCCCTTCCTAACGCCAACCACTCAGAGAGTGTAGTGGGTGCTTTTACGTGTCACCCGCACGAAAACGGCCACGCTCGAAATGGTGTCTTTTATGTGCCAC
>NC_068981.1:198239704-198245060 GCF_001194135.2 Octopus bimaculoides | reverse complement strand
AGTACAGAGGTCCCAGACGGACAGACAGAATTTCACTTTTATTATAATAGATAAAAAAGAACAACAAAATGATAAACGAGAATATTTTTATAGTAAAAGTATGCACATACCATCCTTTAGGTTTTGTTTTCTCTTCATTTGAAATTTCCTCCCTTCATGTTGAAAACTCATTTTCTGAAAATCATATTTTATTTTCTTCCAATTAAGGAATTGTTTTTTCTGTGAGTATGCTTTCTCAAGCTTGGCATTTTCTTTGTCACTAAACATTTGTAGGTATGATGGATTATTTTCATCAAAGTAAGACCATTGTACCATTTCCTTAATAAGAGTTTCTTCGTCACTTTTTTTAAATTCCATTAATAATGATCGAACAGAGAGTTTAGCATCTTTTACATGACAGCGTCTGCCAAAAATTGTAATTGTGTCTCTGATAGAAATCTGGATTTTATATGTCCTACTAATATTCCTTAAACTCAGCTTCTGAAAAAAAAAAAATCAACAAAATGTTTCATAAGAGAGAAAGAGAGAGAGAGAGAGCACCACCACTGCCACTAACATCTGTTACTAAGAATCACTATAAATGTTTCTCACAATCCTAAGTTGACCACCACGTAGAAATACATTTTCCACAGTGGGTTCCACTTCATTTGTTAATTTTCTTTTTGAAGATTTTTGAAGTGCTAATGTGAAAAATAATTTAATGTACACACTCGACTCAGAGTACGTCTATGTGCAAATAAGTACATATGTACTAACTTGTATTCACATTTACTAATGCTAGGGTGCCCCCCCCCTATACCATACACATTTATACACATGAATTTCAAAATCCAACTGAAGAACTAGGAAGGAGTTCAATATGAAAGGAGGACTTCCCCCAAGAGCCAGAGTAGCAAGATTATACTTACTTAGAAAGGAAGGTGGCAGATGGCTAATATGAGCAGAAGACTGTGTGGAGTTAGCTAGGGTAGATATAGTCTCTTATGTAGGTCATAGTGAAGCGAGTTTATTAAGGGCTGCTAGAGTCACAGCAGAACATAGGGAAACCAAAAAGTCAAATGAAGTCAAAAACCAGAAAAAAGAAGAAAGATTATTTGACAGGCAAGAGAAGGCTTTGCATGGTAGACTCCCAAGGATAATTGCAAGAAATAATAATAGTGAGACATAATTATGGTTGAAGAAATGAAGGCTGGATAGGCCAGAATAATCAGGAAAGTATTGGAGAGCTGAAAAGAATGAAAAGCATGGTACCATTGGCTGCAGGTAGTAAGTCCACTACACATGCAAGGCTGCAGGAACTCCAACAGATCCTGTGATGAAAAAATGGTGTAGACCCAAAGTGTTGATACTGTAATGATGGGATTGAAACAGTAGACCACCCAATCTCTGAGTGTAAAGATTTAGCACCTGTCGGGTATAAATCAAGACATGACAGTATCTACATTGGATAATGTGTTGGCATTATAAAATCAAAACTGCTGACAAATGGTACAAGCACCACTCTGAGGCTGTTAGAGAGGGAGAAAATGTAACTATTCTTTGGGACTTCCTAGTATGTACAGACAAGACCATCAAGGAAAATAAACTGGATATTGTTGTGAAGAACCAAAACAATAAAGTCTGTTTATTGATTGACATGAGCATACCCTGTAACCATAATATCTTGGCAAAAGAATTTGATAAACTCAGAAAATATAAAGCTTTGCTAATTGAAATTGAAAAGATGTGGCATTTCAAAATGGTTACAATACCAGTGATTGTAGGAGCACTTGGAATGATCAAAATAGGAACTTAAAATTATCTAAGAATGATCCCTGGTTTACCATCCATGCACGTCTTAACTAGAACATTACACATACTGAGAAGAGCATTGTCGCTGTGAATTTTCTTTCCTTTTTTCTGGTTTATTTTTTCTTTATTTTCTGTCTTTCTTCCCCTTTTTCACATGACTTTGTAAATGAACACTCTGCTGTGTTTGTTTTAATGGCCTACCTACCAATGTATACAGTGTGTTTCTCTGCCCTAGGTGTCAAGAAGAAATTCAGCAAGAAATGGACACAAAAACTGAAAGAAAAACAAATAATAATAAATGTCCTGATGCCATATCAGGCAGTGGCTCTGATCTTAACTGGTTCGCTTTTGATCTTAACTGATTGGACGTGTTATCATGTACATTGTTTTGTCTTGAAATAAAAAGATGGGGATTACAGCTAATATTCTGCTCAATACCACAGATTTGCTTGTCAGTTGTTTGACCTTAACCAGTTGAGCATGTCCCTTAGTGGCTGACGATATGTGCATCTCTGATCACAAGCAGAAGTAGTGGAGGAGCATCATAGCCATGTGTTGAGAGGAATTCTTTGGGGTTTGGATAATTCACCTCTGAAACAATGGATGTTTTGTTCATCATTCTTAAACAACCCTTTTTCAGGGACCTTTTGAGCAGGATGGGCTACTCAACCTGAAGAAAATTCTAACTGGGCCCCACTTGCAAGGTCATGCACTTTCTTATTATACAATCACCATGTTGCACACATATGGTTGTGATGCATGTGCCTGGTGTATCCTTATCAGACAGGAAGTCATGATGGGTATATTGGGCTTCATATATTTATACCCTAGCCTGACTTTGATGGCATGTGCTGCTCTCCCACTCAATAATAACAATAATAATAATATTTGAACTGAAAAATGAGATCAGGCAAGCTTTTGCCTTTTTGCTCAATGTGTTTTTTCCATTCATGCTGGAATTCCAACAATCTATGAGACTTAAAGAATTATGTTGACACCAACGGTCCACATTCTCAGGTGGTTTGCTTCCATCTAATATATATGTGCTTTAGGACTCTGGTTGAGACTTGGTCGGAAAATGAAAATAAAATGCAATTTAATCAGAAAATGATAACAATAATAATTAAATAAATAAATATAATCCCTGTATTATTGTGGAGAACTTACTCGAGATTCTGTTAAATCCATATCAAATGGTATTTTCTCAGTTGTTAATAGAGAATGGTACACTTCTTTAACAGTTTCTATAGCATTGTCAAGATTTTTGTATTTAGTAAAGAATTTCAATGTGAAACCAACATCTTGTTGACCACCAGAGACATTATCTTCTATTTCTTCAAATTCATCATCTGAAATAAAAGAAATATTCATTTTGTCAATGAAAAATAGCCAAACAACCAGCAGAAGATTTCTTATGTTGCAGCTTCAAGATTAAATATTAATTCTAGCCTTTTCTGTTTTGTGAAGAGCTATCGTTTCCTGAAATAATGAAGTCAACCTTATCAGAGATCAGAGTAGTAAATATACTCAGAAGTAAAGTCATTCGCCACATTAAAGTGGCTGTTCTATGTTACTACTAGTTTAACCCCAGGCAGATCCTCCACCACCTGGGTATCGGTATGTTACTGTACCCTTTATATACAATATATATTGTAAGCAGGGGAGCAAATCCCTAACACCCTCAAGCAGGTACAGGATCATGTGATTGACATTACTTTTTAGTATGGTTACTACTCTGGTCTCTTCTTGAGATTTAACAACTAGCTACTTTACTTATCATCATCGTTGTTTAATGTCAGCTTTCCATGCCGTCATCAGTTGGACGGTTCGACTAAGGCCTGGCAAGCCAGAATGCTGCACCAGGCTCCAATCTGATTTGGCAGTGTTTCTACAGCTCTATGCCCTTCCTAACACCGACCACTCTGAGTCTGTAATTATTTCTATTTACTAGCTTCATTTTATTTCAAGACTTCACATGTCCTCTGTGATCACAGCCTACATTTCCCTGTCATGGAACATGGCTGTTTACACACAGGCATCATACAATCTGCCTTTCACCCTGAAGGAGAGGCCTTTTGTCATCAGCAGAGTTAAGAGCTCTCTGAACTTTGCCCAGCCTAATCTTATTCTCACAGCTACACTCTCGGAGCATCAAATTTACTACTGACTTGGTCACCTACATAACAGAAGCTATCTACTACCTCTAGCTTACCCCACTGGCAGTTGATGGAATCTATTTTCTGTACATTTCTAGTATTTATTGTACCTGTGCACCTTCCAAATACAAAATCATCTTCCCAGTTAACCTGTCCCTGATATTGCTGTACCTCTTAAGTATCCATAGCTTGCACATGTAGCTTCTACCAATGCCTTTTCAACAGAACAAACAGAGCCATCTACCTGAGGTCATTTGCGATTTGTCTGCCTTCCTATTTACTAAGACTTTGGTTTTTGCTAGATTAATTCTAAGGCCCTTCAATTCTAGACCTTGCTTACACACCTAAAATTTCTTCTCTAGTTCTGGAAGTGATTCAACTATGAGAACGTCATCAGCATAGGGGAGCTCCCAGGGGCAGCTTGTCTTGAATTCCCCTGTTATTGCCAGGAGGAATATGATGAGCAAGAGGAGACTGAGGACCAATCCTTGGTGAATGCCTATTTGTACCTTAGATTAATCGCTGCCAACTCTCACCTTAGTGACTGCATCCCTGTATATGGCTTGTACAGCTCTCACCAGCCACTCATCTATCCCTAGTTTCCACATTGACCACCAGATAAGGGTTCAGGGAACTTTGTGAAAGGCTTTCTTCATGTCAGCAAAAGCCAAGTACAGGGGTTTATTTTTGGCTTCTCTAGTCTTCATCTCCTTTATTACTTTATCTACCAGCTGCTGTCTACTTAGACTGCTGGTCCCTCTGCTGGATCCACAGTAGGCAGATGAGTGGTTAGTGAGAGCCATGTACTGTGATGCTGCCAGTCAGGGGAATATTAGTTATATTTACATTATAAAGAGGCCATTGTAACTCCCCAGATTATAGTGTGACAGGGCGTGACCTATCTGTGAGTATATATGCTAAACAAGAGGGGGGAGGGGCGAGAACTGTTCTCAGCCACCTCTTGTTTATCTTAAGTTCTTCAGGTCTTAACAGAAAAATTCAAGACAGGCTGCCCCTGGGAGCTCCTCCAACTTTTTCTTATTATTACCTGACCTGGAGAAGAAATTTCGGGTGTGGAAGCAAAGTCTGAAATCTAATGGCCTTAGAGTTAATTTAACAAAAAACTGAAGTCCTAGTAAGTAGGGAAAGAGACAAATCACTGCTTGGCACTGTGTGTGTGAGTGCGTGTGTGTGAGTGCATGTGTGTGAGTGCGTGTGTGTGAGTGCATGTGTGTGAGTGCGTGTGTGTGTGTGTACCCTTGACTTGACATCATGTGATTGTTGTAATTGAACATCATTATTTTCATAAAAGCAACATGAAGGGCATTCGGCCATAGAAAAGCTGCGTAAACAAATTCCATCTGAACGATGCAAGCATGGGAAAGTAGATGTTAAAAGACCCCACCCCC
>NC_068981.1:198236997-198238953 GCF_001194135.2 Octopus bimaculoides | reverse complement strand
AATTGCCTTACGTTGGGAATCAACATGGTTAGAAATGAAGCTTTTTAACCACAAATCCATGGCTCTACCCATAAACCAATAATAGGAATCAGATAAAGGTTGACTGAAGGAGGAAAAATCTTAATTAACACCTGAAAGAGACCATTTAAATTTTCACTAAAATATCAAACAAGTCCTACCTCTGCGTTCACTGATTCCAAACACCTTTTCTAGATGATGCTTAAAAGCTCTGATTACTTCCTTCCGTACATCAATCAAACAAATATGTTTTATTTTAGAATTTGAGTGAATATCAAGATGATACTTTATCGCCATTACTGTACATTTGGTTCCTTCTTCTATGGGTATACCAAAAATACCTGTTATAAATATAAAGTATACAACATATTTAATCCAACAAATGTTCTTGTTGAAAATATATATAATTCACCTGTGATATAATTTCAGTAATTTATCAGCTGCAATACCAAGAAACAATACAATTCTATCATTTAGAAGAAGATTCTTTAATAGACAGAGGGGAGCTTTCTAGGTGCAATACCATGGCAACTGAATGATGATGATGGTGATGATTTATTTATATATAGTTAATGTTTGCTGTTATGTTCAGTTATAAGTGGAACAATTTCGTATTAATCTGAGAGGTTACTCTCTCCTTTTGTAGAGAACAAATTTATTACTTTTGTACAAGAATATTACTGACAGTGACTTTGAAGTTTGGGCCAGTTGGGGCAGTGCAACAAAGGTTTAACTGGCCAAAATTTTGAAGTCACCCTATATAATATACTCGTTTACGAATCATATATATATATATATATATATATATATGTGTGTGTGTGTGTGTGTGTGTGTGTGTGTGTGTGTGTGTATACACTAGCTGGGCCCCGTGCCATCAAAAATGACAGCTAATTGTAGTATTTTATATATAAATAAGGTACAAAACCAAGATTTTGGTTTAATAATTCTTTTATTACTAAATTTTTTGTGAAAAATCTATCTGCAACTAACAACATTTGATTGCTTGTTTCCTTCAAAAGAATTTTAAAATTTTCCTTCCTTCTTGTTCGACTTAAGGCCACATAAAGCTGACCATGACTAAATATGGGAGCTGGTAAGTAAATAACAAACACACAGAATTGGAATGCTGTTTGATTTTCTTTTCAGTGTTGAATGTACACCATCCCACTTCTATTGCACACACACACACACACACACACACACACATTCACGTACCTCCCTTTTACATACACATTCATATATTTACACAGTTGAAACGCTGTTTGATTTATGTTTTCAGCGTACAGTTTTCATCATCCCACTACCAAGTATGACATCACCCCTTACTTCCTTATTCATCCATCACCCCTCCCTTTCTCATTCATAAACACAAGAGTATTATTATAGTAGAATATCTCGGTAACCATGGGAGCTATGAATAGAATGCAAAGCCCAGCAACACCTCCGGATCATTCTACACATCTGTGTAATTTTTCGCGTAATTCCACCTAGCCGTTTGACCATGAATCCCAAGACAAGAAAATATACAAGAAATAATCACCCATATCAAATTTATATGTGTATATATCATCATCATCATCGTTTAACGTCCGCTTTCCATGCTAGCATGGGTTGGACGATTTGACTGAGGACTGGTGAAACCGGATGGCAACACCAGGCTCCAATCTAATTTGGCAGAGTTTCTACAGCTGGATGCCCTTCCTAACGCCAACCACCTTAGAGAGCTCTTACCCCTGCTGGCGACAAAGGGACTCTCACTCAGAGTAAAAGGCAGACTGTATGACGCATGCGTACGAACAACCATGCTACATGGCAGTGAAACATGGGCTGTAACTGCTGAGGACATACGTAAGCTCGCAAGGAATGAAGCCAGTATGCTCCGTTGGATGTGTAATGTCAATGTGAATACCCGTCAGAGTGTAAGTATCTTGAGAGAAA
>NC_068981.1:198226505-198235051 GCF_001194135.2 Octopus bimaculoides | reverse complement strand
ATCTTCTACAATAATATATATATAATATCATCATCATCATTTCACATCTGTTTTCGATGCTGGCAAGGCCGGAGAGCTGCCCAGGCACCAATTTTCTCTTTTGGTACAGTTTTTATGGCTGGATGCCCTTCCTTTAGAGAATTCCAACCACTTTAGAGAATGCACTGGGTGCTTTTTATGTGACACCATCACAGGTGCTGGTGCCACGTAAAATGTGGGGTTGTCAAGTTACTTGCAGGACAAAGAATTTTAGTTGAGGGGGGGGGGTGAAACCAAGGGAAGTGGATGGGTGCCAGGGGAGAGGTTAGAGTATGATAGAGGGACAGGATAGTTGCCTTACTATTGGCTAAATATTGTAATTACTATTTCTATGCCGAATAATTTGAGCAGAATAAAAATGGTAAATTCTTACCTGTACTGATAGCAGGAATTGCAATTGACGTGTAAGACTTTTCTTCAAGAAATGCCAAACAATTTTGAACAGCTCTTGAAAGGTGAAATATTTCATGGTTCCGTCCATTATTCCAAACAGGTCCAACAACATGAATGATAGTCTTGCATTTGAGTTTACCAGCTTTAGTTGACACTACTTCTCCAGGTTTCAGTTCAATCCTTCTTTGTTTCATAATTTCATTGGATTCAGCTTGAATTCCAATCCCACCTGCAAAGATATTAGCTTTCTTATGTTCCTGTTTAATACATGTTAATATATGTTAACATATGTAATATATTACATTATATATTAATATAGATATATATTATTATAAATGCATGTTGTTATATTATATCAATATATATATTGTATTTTAATTCTATAACACATTACTTGTATACATACATACGTGTGTGTATATGTATATATATATGCAACAGTGCGTTAGTGTATTGAGAGAGAAGTTCGTCAGAAGAAGAATTGGATGCAGTCTGCGAGAGAAGAGAGCGCTGGTTTGGTCACATGATGTGGATGGATGCTGACAGCTGCACAAAGAAGTGCCGTTCATTCAAAGTGGATGAGACTTGTGGAAGAGGGAGACCCAGGAAAACATAGGACGAAGTACTGAAGGAGAACCTCAGAATGGTGAACCTTGAGGATGAGATGACAAAGGACCGAGATACCTGTGCTGATGAAGACCTGTCCTCCTCAGCAGAAGTGCTAAGGCTGCTCCCCCTGGGGGAAAAGATTGGCTTACAAGAGTCCTGTACTAGTGTCACGTGTAAACGCTCATGTGATGCCAAGTTAAAAGCACCCAGCACACACTGTAAAGTGGCTGGCATTTGGAAGGGCATCCAGCCTTAGAAACCAAGCCAAATTAGACTGGAAACTGGTGCAGCTTCAGTCAAACTGTCCAACCCATGCCAGCATGGACAATAGATTAAATGATGAAGATATCATCATCATCATTTGAAACGTCTGCCTTCCATGCTAGCATGGATGGGACAGTTTCATGGGAGCTGGCGAAGCTAAAACCTGCACCAGACTTCTGTGATTGTTTTGTCAGGATTTTCACAGATGGATGCCCTTTTAAACACCAACCAGCCAGCAGAGTGGACTTAATGCCTTTTTCATGGAACAAGCACAGGTGAGGTGAGTGGTGCTTTTTGTGTGTCACAAGCACAGGTGAGGTCACTTTTGGCCAGGTTTTTACAGCTGGATGCCCTTCTGAGCACCAACGACTTTAGAGTGTGCACTGGAAGCTTTTAAGTAGCATCTGCACTGACAGGGTCACCAAGTACTTGCAAGACAAAAACTTTTAAGGGGGAGGAGGCATTGGAGGAGGTGATGATGAAAAGGTTATAGCGAGACAGATACAGGTGTGTAGCTGAAGAGGAAGTACAAAGTTACCTGGCCGGAGAGAGAGAGAGAGAGATCAGGAATGAAGACAGAAACAGGTGTGCTACCACAGAGAGAATACACGGTTGCTCAACCCGAGGGAAGTGCAGGAGAAGGAAAGAGAGTGGGAGACAGCAGGATGGAGATGGTGGCAAAGTGCTGGGCATACTCACAATGGTCAGGGATCAGAATATAAATGGGATGGTTGAGTAAAGGAAGAAAGAGGTATAGATGGTGGCAAGTGCCAGGGCATACCTTCGAGGTTCAAATGCCATAATATAAGTAACAAGATATTGTGAAGTAAGTGTGATTAAAAAGTGCGAGTAAGTGGTGAAAGACCTGGGGATGTATGGAGTTGGTGGTGGTGGGGGAGGCTACTGGATAGCAATGATACAGAGGAACGGGTGTGAGGACAGGATTGGGGAGTGAGAGCTAAGCATAATGTATGAAGGAGTTATGTGTGGGTGGAACACATAGGTCGGGGGCTAGCAGATAGCAATAATAGACTAAGAAGGACATGTGGGTAGGACACACAGGTCAGGAGCAAGTGGAGAGCAATGATACAGTGACAAAGGTCCAAGGGGACAGGAGTGGGATGTAATCCAAGGGCATGAAGCAGTAATGTGAGGAAGAGAAGAAATGTAGAGATGCAGATTGGTTTGTTGGGGTAGGGTGTGTGAGAATTCAGTTTTGCTGATGTGGCTGGGTCTTCTCAAGAACTTCATATCGCCAGGCATCTTAGTAAATTGTCATTTCCTCCATGAGGTCCAACTTCCTGAGATCAGTCCTTACCACTTCATCCCATGTCTTCCTGGGTCTCCCTCTTCTGTGGACACCATCCACTTTCAATGATCAGCACTTCTTTATTCAGCTGTCCTCATTCATACACATCACATGTCCAAACCAATGTAGTCTTCTCTTTTGCAAGCTACATTTGATTCCTCTTATGCCCAATTTTTCTCTCAATACATTTGCACTTTGCCATACATGTGCACTGTTGTTTCACATCCAATGGTGCATACCGCCTTCATTTCTCTCCAGTCTACGCATGCCTTCTGTACTCAGAGCCCATATCCCACTACCATGGAGTATAGCCGTTCAAACACAAGCATCATAGAGTCTACCTTTCATTCTGCCAACAGAGGTAATGGCTCTCTGAACTTCCTCCACCCAATTCTTATTCTAGAAATAATACTTCCAGAGCATCCTCCACCATGGCTAATTTGGTCACTTGGGAAACAGAAACTGCCTACAACCTCAAGAGAACCTCCTGGATATTTGAAAGAATCTAAGCCCCGTGTGCTCTGAGTGCTTATAGTTCCTGCACATCTGCCACATATAAAGACGACTTTATCTGTTAATCTACCTGTGATTCCACAGCATCTCTTATGTTTCCATGGTTTACACTGGGTGCAGCAAATGGAATTACTTCCAACTCCTTTCCTACATATATTTGTGTGTGTGTGGTGCAAAAATTATAAATAACATGATGATGAGGTAAAGGAAAATAGTGTATCAACTTTATGCTTAGAGAGAATAGAAGTGTTTACCATTTTGAGCCTACTCTTTGACAGAAAGAATAGAAGAAGAGAGAGAAAAGAAGAAACATGTGTCAGAGTACATTATTTACATTTGACAGATATTTGTCCTCATCTTGTTTGTTGTTAGCACAACGTTTCGCATGATATACCCTCCAGCCTTCATCAGGCGTCTTGGGGAAATTTTGAACCTGGGTTCTCATTCCTAAGGTATTTTCGATGTTATTATTATTATTTTTATTATTATTCAGGTCGCTGCCTGGAATCGAACTCGGAATCTTGGGGTTAATAACCTGTGCTCTTAACCACTACAGAGCGGGAGAATTATTTCCCTTTCCAGATGGAGACAGGAGTCTGGGTAGCCTCTATGCAAAACCAGTCTGAACATGGACAGATGTTGCAAGGAATGACCAATCAAGCAGTAATGGCACAAGACCAAGGTGTCAGCAAAGAGTCAGCCAGGCAGCAACCAGTCTGTCCAATGTATGAGGAATGGCAAAGAGAGAAGAGGATGCAGTAAATCAGATGACTGGAGGTGCCAGAGAAGGAATCAGTGATGGCAAGGAAGCAGTCATGGGCACCAGTGAATATGGTGGTGCTAGAGAAGAAGGGACATGTATGGCAGTGTAGGGAAGAGCAAAGGGAGGAATTCCGACTGAGTGATGTGATAGGGGAAAGAGCAACAGGCCAGTAGGTTGTGGGTGCATTCGAAGGAAAGGGATGCTTTCCAAACCTGAACAACAATATTTCTTGAATTGTAGTTCAGGACTTGGCAAACATTTGCAGTTGATTATTGTAGGAGAGTTTAAGAGTGAAATGGAGAAAAAAAAAAGGGGGGAATAAGGATAAGAGGAAGAGTAACATGGCAAAGAATGATGGGTGTGAATGATAGAGAGGAGATAAGAGAGGGGAAAGTAGGATGAGCAACTACATAGAAGCATAAGAGAAACGAGTGGTATGGAATGATGTGTAACAGAAGAAGAGACCAGCATTGCATCAGACAAAAGTTTATTTAAATGGAATGTAAATGTTGATGACAACATCATCATCATCGTCATTTAACATCCGCTTCCCATGCTGGCATGAGTTGGATGGTTTGACTGAGGTCTGGCAAGCCAGAAGGCTGCAGCAGGCTCCAATCTGATCTGGCAAAGTTTCTACAGCTGGATGCTCTTCCTAATGCCAACCACTCCATGAGTGTAATGGGTGCTTTTTACATGCCACCGGCACGAGGGCCAGTCAGGCGGTTCTGGCAATGACTATGCTCAAAAGGTGTTTTTTTTTTACATGCTACCTGCATGGGAGCCACTCTGGCGGCACTGGCAACGACCACACGCAAATGTTGTTTTTCATGTGCTACTGGCACATGTGCCACTAAGGCGATGCTGGCAACGATCACACTCGAATGCTGCTTTCTTTATGTGCCACCGGCACAGGAGCCAATTCGAGGCCCTGGCAACGATCATGCTCAGATCTGCCTCTAACATTCCACTGGCACGAGTGCCAATCAGGCGGTACTGTTATCGGCCACGTCAGCGATTTTGATTTGGGTTTCACTTGCCTCACTAAGTCTTTGCAAGTAGAGTTTATTGTCCAATGAATGAAGGGTATTCGTAGGTGGGCTGGTTACTCACTGGTATAGGCCATGGGCTATGGTCTCACTTGGCTTGTGAGGTCTTCTCGAGCACAGCATATCTTCAACATTTATAATTATCCAGATTATAGGGACTGGTCAGTGATCAAGTGTCTCAACTCTATAAACGATTATTGTTACACAAATAGAAATCACCACCACCATAATTTCTTGTCCATGGTTGGATGTCCTTCCTGTAGCCAAGTGTCACATGTTTCCAAATGAGGGAATATTTCCCCATGGTCAGACATGTTTTTCATGGAAGACTGGAAATGACACAACATCACTTGTGTGATGGTGATGTTCATTTACAACCATCGTGTGCTGTCAAGATCTTGCTACTCCCCCTCCACATATATATACATATATATATTTATATGTATGCAAGGACGATGAGCTTCTTTCAGTTTCTATCAACGAAATCCACTTCCAAGGCTTTGGCCAACCATTGACCTACAACAGAAGACACTTGTCCAAAATGCTATGAGTAGGATTGAACCTGAAACCACATGGTCAGGAAGTAAGCTTCTCAACCACACATGGATCTGAAAAGAAACGTTAAACTATAAAAAATGGTATGACTAACCTTTCTGCACAATGGCTGCTCTCATGTGTTCCAGTCTGCCATTTGCAGCATTAACAATAGCATCTGTGTCCAGAGTTGTGATGTCACCTTCCCTCAACACTATTTCACAGTTTTTATACTTAAAATTAAGTATTTCTTCTGTTTCACTTCCTAAATCTGAATTTAATGATATTATACTCTCAGATTCATTCTGCATTTCACATAAGAAATTCTTTCCTGCTTCACTTTCCAGAAATTCTTGAAATCCAAACATTTCAAAGTTTACTTCTTTTGAGCTGATATCTTTTCTTAGATTTCCTATAAATGTTTCCATTTTCCTAATTTTTTTTTGTGTTCCTTCCACGTGTAACTTATTATCTTTGAGACACACATTCTTCATTTTATTTTTCTCACCAAAGTCATTGATTTCCTGTTCTTTGAACTCTTTAAGAAAGAGGAAATGTTCAAGAGGCATCGATATATAAGATTCATAAGTTAACGATTGCTCAAAGTTATCAATTTTGCTTTTTATATCATTAATTATTGCATCAACAGCAACAATAGAATCTTCTCCAATAAAATGGGAATTTGGAAACTCTTTTTTTAGACTTTCAACAAATGTCAACCACTTTCCATGATTTGGAGTACCCTTAATTTTGTCTACAAAATCCAATGTATTGGCAACAAAACTTTGTTTCATAACTTTTTCCAAATCTGAAAGATGTCTTTTATCACTTGCATAAAGTAATACTGAATCACCATTACCTGGTTCCCAGGAACCAATACATTTCTTGCCTCTCAGTTTTTCATCAAGATATTCTTTCACTGGTTTTTTATTTATGATCATTCCAGCATTTAAAGGTAAACACAGTTTAGATTTTACAACTGCCTGGAGTATTTTATTCATATCCTTTTGACAATTAGTTATTTCAGAAGACTGGCCTTCAAAAATAACTTTGTCACCATGAATTCTAACTTGTAGATCTTCAGATTGTCTTTGTGCCTGCTCAAAAAATCTGTGACCAGATAGAATACGTCTTTCATGAATATTTAAATCATACTCACATATCCTTCTAAAATGATCCAAAAGTCTGTTTTTCATTTTAATCACATTACTTTTATTAAATCCCAAAATATTAGCTTGGCAGTTTTGGTAATCAAAATAAAAATACATCTTATCAACTTGACTGTTAAATATTCTAACAATGTCTTCAAAAATATCGGTTGGAACATCAATAGTTTCAACAGTAATGGAATTTAATAAATCTTTCAAAGACTGTTCAATTTCCTCAAAATTTCCTTCAGAATAATTTAATTTCAGTTTATTAAACTTGGAATCTCTCCAAAGAACTTCAGCCCATTTCTTTAATTGGTCATTAACTATGATTTTATGTGTCTTTAAAAAAGTCAGATGGAACCTGGAAGGTACTAAATAGTCATAGACTTGCTGTCTTGAGATGGTATTTTCTTCAGATGGTTCCCAGAATGGCTGAACATCCAACTCCACATTTTGCAGTATATGACCTCTGCTACAAACGTCCAGCACAACTAAATTATGAAAAAATAAAAAGATAAAATCATTTCGTTGGTGGGGGATTAGGGGTGAGATGGGGAGTTCAGTTGGTCAAGACAGAAAAGTATTTGAAGACAAAGTTATATGTAATTATTATAATACATTAGCAATTAGAAAATTATAATCAACATTTAAATGATACTAAGTAAATACAATCTCTATTAATTATAATAAATAATAGAAACATCAGAGGAATTCTGGTTTCAAATTTTGGCACAAGGCCAGCAATTTCAGGAGAGTGGCAAAGTCAATTACATCGACCCCAGTGCTCAACTGGTACTTATTTTATTGACCATAAACATCACTAGAATTCTGGTTTCAAATTTTGGAACAAGGCCAGCAATTTCAGAAGAGTGGCAAAGTCAATTACATCGACCCCAGTGCTCAACTGGTACTTATTTTATTGACCATAAACATCACTGGAATTTTGGTTTCAAATTTTGGCACAAGGCCAGTAATATCAGGACAGTGGCAAAGTCAATTACATCGACCCCAGTGCTCAACTGGTACTTATTTTATTGACCATAAACATAGCTGGAATTCTGGTTTCAAATTTTGGCACAAGGTCAGCAATTTCAGGAGAGTGGCAAAGTCAATTACATCGACCCCAGTGCTCAACTGGTACTTATTTTATTGACCATAAACATCACTAGAATTCTGGTTTCAAATTTTGGCACAAGGCCAGCAATTTCCAGAGAGTGGCAAAGTCAATTACATCAACCCCAGTGCTCAACTGGTACTTATTTTATTGACCATAAACATCACTGGAATTCTGGTTTCAAATTCTGGCACAAGGCCAGCAATATCAGGAGAGTGGCAAAGTCCATTACATCGACCCCAGTGCTCCACTGGTACTTATTTTATTCAGCATAAACATCATTGAAATATTAAAACATTGTTATCACAGTAAGATTTATTATAGCAATATTAACTCTTACATGCTAATGTAAGGGTGGTTATTATTATTATTATTATCATTATTATTATTATTATTATTATTATTATTATTATTATTATTATTATTATTATCATCATTATTATTATTATTATTAAACATTTGGTAGTTTCAGGCAAATTTCTACTGCATCACCTGCTACATCCACGTGTTACTGAGGTGTGTGCAGCATTGTGTGTTCTTTTTTGTTGTTGTTGGGAGAGTGTAAACTCTTTCCAGTATTATATTGTATCAGTTTGTTTGTTTTTTTTGTTATGGGGTCTGGTTGCAGTCTTTTGTTGTATTAGTGTTTGTATTTTGTATTGTGTGTGTAATGCGAGTTGTGTATCCAGTCTTCTGATGGTTGTTTATTTTATTGGATATTTGCTATGTAGAATGTGTCTTGTGTTTGTGGAGTGTTTTGTTTGGATTGTATTACTGAGTTGATAGTGTGTTGCTGTTTGTAGCAGGC
>NC_068981.1:198220667-198221408 GCF_001194135.2 Octopus bimaculoides | reverse complement strand
TGTAAACCTATTTTCCAAATAAACAGTAGAACATTTGACTAATTTTGGAACTATCAGAATATGTCAAAACATTTAATGAAGTGCACTGCAAAATTTCAATTAAAATTAGTCACTTAATGAACAGAGAGACTCATTATCTTCATGAGAGACTCATGTTAAGAAAGGAGACAGACATAACCTTGAAATTTAAATTTGCATAAATAAAAAAAAAAGATATGCCATATGGTGAAGGACAGAATTCCATATTCCTTCAGCATTTGTTGAAGGAATGAATTGGATATTCCTTCAGCATATGGTGAAGGACTGAATTCCATATTCTTTCAGCATTTGTTGAAGGAATGAATTCCATATTCCTTCAGTATTTTGTGAAGGAATGAGTTTCATATTCCTTCAGCATATGGTGAAGGAATGAATTTCATATTCCTTCAGCATTTGTTGAAGGAATAAATTGGATATTCGTTCAGCATATGGTGAAGGAATGAATTCCATATTCCTTCAGTATTTTGTGAAGGAATGAGTTTCTTATTCCTTCAGCATTTGGTAAAGGAATGAATTTGATATTCCTTCAGCATTTGTTGAAAGAATGAATTTGAGATTCCTTCAGCATTTGGTGAAGAAATGAATTCGATATTTCTTCAGTATTTTGTGTAGGAATGAGTTTCATATTCCTTCAGCATATGGTGAAGGAATGAATTTCATATTCCTTCAGCATTTGTTGAAGGAATAAATTTCATATTCCTT
>NC_068981.1:198219186-198220657 GCF_001194135.2 Octopus bimaculoides | reverse complement strand
AATGAGTTTCATATTCCTTCAGCATATGGTGAAGGAATGAATTTCATATTCCTTCAGCATTTGTTGAAGGAATAAATTTCATATTCCTTCAACATTTGGTGAAGGAATGAATTCCATATTCCTTCAGCATATGGTGAAGGAATGAATTGGATATTCCTTCAGCATATGGTGAAGGAATGAATTTCATATTCCTTCAGCATTTGTTGAAGGAATAAATTTCATATTCCTTCAGCATTTGGGGAAGGAATCATCATCATCATCATCATCATCGTCGTTTAACGTCTGTTTTCCATGCTAGCATGGGTTGGACGATTTGACTGAAGACTAGTTAAACCAGATGGCTACACCAAGCTCCAATCTGATCTGGCAATGTTTCTACAGCTGGATGCCCTTCCTAACGCCAACCACTCCGAGAGTGTAGTGGGTGCTTTTACATGCCACCGGCTCGAAGGCCAGTCAGGCGGTACTGGTAATGGCCATGCTCAAAATGGTGTATTTTACATGCCACCTGCACAGGAGCCAGTTCGGCGGCACTGGCAACGATCTCGCTTGAATGTCTTTATACATGCCCTCTGGCACAAGTGCCAGGAAGGTGATACTGGGCACAGGTGCCATTGGCGGTTTCGCTTTTGCTTGCCCCAATAAGTCTTCGCTAGCCGAGTTTCACTTCCAATGAAGGAGACGACGTTGGCATGGGTGCCAGTCGTCGAATTTATTTCGGTTTCAATTTCACTTGCCTCAACAGGTCTTCGCAAGCGGAGTTTATTGTCCAATGAAGGAAGGTACATATAAGTGGGCTGACTGAGGCCTTCGATTTAGGACTCACTTGGCTTGCCGGGTCTTCTCATGCACAGCATATTTCCAAAGGTCTCGGTCAGAAGTCATCGCCTCGGTGAGGCCCAATGTTCGAAGGTCGTGCCTCACCACCTCATCCCAGGTCTTCCTGGGCCTACGTCTTCCACAGGTTCCCTCCACTGCTAAGGTGTGGCACTTTTTCACATAGCTATCCTCATCCATTCTTGCTACATGACCATACCAGCGCAATTGTCTTTCTTGTACACCACAACTGATGCTTCGTAAGTTCAACTTTTCTCTCAAAGTATTAACACTCTGTCTAGTATGCACACTGACATTACACATCCATCGGAGCAAACTGGCTTCATTCCTTGCGAGCCTACGCATGTCCTCAGCAGTCACAGCCCATGTTTCACTGCCATGAAGCATGGCTGTCCGTACACATGCATCATACAGTCTGCTTTTAATCTGAGAGAGAGACCCTTTGTCTGCAGCAGAGATAAGAGCTCTCTGAACTTTGCCCAGGCTATTCTTATTCTAGCAACTACAATTTCAGCGCACCCACCCCACTACTAATTTGGTCACCCAGATAACGGAAGCTATCAACCACTTCTAGTTTTTCTCCATGGAATGTGGCAGGAGTTGTTTTCTGCACATTCACAGTGTTTATAGCTCC
>NC_068981.1:198218123-198219086 GCF_001194135.2 Octopus bimaculoides | reverse complement strand
ACTCCTTATGTAGAGTTTGACCACCTCCTGTACCTACACCTTAGCACCATTATGGCCTCTAATGTGGCTTTTTAGCCAGACAATGTTCTGAAAAGATACCCACATAGATTGCATCTCCGATTTGGACCACGAAGAGCTTTAGATAAGTTCTGCTGTTTGTGGATCTTAAAATGTCTCTTGAGGCCTCCTTTGGATTTGCAAACCTTCTGGCATACGCTGCATTCAAATGCGTGCACAAATGTCTGTAAGTGGCGGCATGGGGTTTCATCGCTGCTATGGGAAGTTGTTGCTCTGCTTCACAAGTTTTTGGTTTACGAGCGGTCTCCGAGAGCAAATTTACTCATATAAAGAGGCATCACTGTATATATATATATAGTAAGTTCTTTTACAGACAAATACCCCATGTATGTATATTTGAACTCAGAACATAATATATACTTATATATATATATAAATATAAGGGTGTGTGTGTGTGTATGCGTGTGTGTGTATGTACGTACGTACATATAAAAGCGCCCACTACACTCTCGAGTGGTTGGCGTTAGGAAGGGCATCCAGGTGTAGAAACTCTGCCAGATCAGATTGATGTCTAGTGTAGCCATCTGGTTCGCCTGTCCTCAGTCAAATCGTCCAACCCATGCTAGCATGGGAAGCGGACATTAAACAATGATGATGATGATATATAGGAGGAATTTCAACCATGTTTCGTGGTCTGCTAGCACAACAGCTCCTTTATAGGATCCAGTTAGCTGAAGACATCATCAGGAGGAACCACGTCCGGTTTCGGCCCCTACTCCTCTACCGTTTTGACGTGGCGGGGCCACCCCCTTTCGGAGGTGTCTTCAGCTCTGGTGTTGGGTGCATGTCTTCTTTCTTCTATTCCCTGGCCTCTTCAATGCAGCATCAACGAGTGTCAGCGTCCGACTGATCGTCGTGTCAAGTTCCCCTTTTTATATCTGCTGA
>NC_068981.1:198216127-198217188 GCF_001194135.2 Octopus bimaculoides | reverse complement strand
GGAGGAATTTCAACCATGTTTCGTGGTCTGCTAGCACAACAGCTCCTTTATAGGATCCAGTTAGCTGAAGACATCATCAGGAGGAACCACGTCCGGTTTCGGCCCCTACTCCTCTACCGTTTTGACGTGGCGGGGCCACCCCCTTTCGGAGGTGTCTTCAGCTCTGGTGTTGGGTGCATGTCTTCTTTCTTCTATTCCCTGGCCTCTTCAATGCAGCATCAACGAGTGTCAGCGTCCGACTGATCGTCGTGTCAAGTTCCCCTTTTTATATCTGCTGATGATGATGATATATATATATATTAAAGTCAGTGACAATATGTATCTGTTTTCTTGAGAGGAGTTAAAACCCTCCAAAACCACACATTTCTCATTATATGCAAACACGTACGGAGAATATAGCAAATATATTTCTCCAAAATGGTTCTCCAATTTATAAAAGACAAATAGTATCACAGACATCCTAGTGTCAACTTATTTTGCTTTCTGTGTTGAACCAAAACTTAAAGCTCATCAGTTAAACTATTTCAAAAACCTATGGAGTGGTTGGTGTTAGGAAGGGCATCCAACCATTAAAAACCTTGCCACAACAGACAGAGATGCCTGGTGCAGTTTTCTATCTGGCCAACCCCTATCAAATCACTCAACCCATGCCAGCTTAGAAGGCAGACATTGAATGATGATGATGATGATGATCATGATCATGATCATCGTTTAACGTCCGCTTTCCATGCTGGCATGGGTTGGACGATTTGACTGAGGACTGGTGAAACCGGATGGCAACACCAGGCTCCAATCTAATTTGGCAGAGTTTCTACAGCTGGATGCCCTTCCTAACGCCAACCACTCCGAGAGTGTAGTGGGGGCTTTTACGTGTCACCTGCACGAGGGCCAGTCAGGCGGTACTGGCAACGGCCACACTCAAAATGGTGTCTTTTATGTGCCACCCGCACAAGAGCCAGTCCAGGGGCACTGGCAACGATCTCACTTGGCTTGCCGGGTCTTCTCACGCACAGCACATTTCCAAAGGTCTCAGTCAGTAGTCATCGCCTCAGAGAGGCCCA
>NC_068981.1:198214211-198214834 GCF_001194135.2 Octopus bimaculoides | reverse complement strand
AGAAATATGGCAACAGTGGTGCTTTTACCTGGCATGAACCCAAACTGCATCTCATCTAAATTGATTCGCTCTCTAATTAGTTGGGCTATGACCCTCTCTGTGACCTTCATTACCTGATCTAACAGCTTGATGCCTCTGTAATTATTTGTATCTAAAGCGTCACCTTTACCTTTGTAGCAGTTGACTATGGTGCTGCTACACCAGTCATTGGGTATGACTCCTTCGTGTATCACCTGGTTCGTAATACGGGTGACTAGGCTGTAGCCAACACTGCCAGATATTTTGAGCATCTCTGCAGTGATTCCTGATGGGCAGGGGGCTTTCCCTGTCTTCATACTCTTAATTGCTTTATCTACCCTGGTACTGTCAACTCGGATAGCTGGTCCCTCTGTGGGGTCGACATACGGCAAGCTCTCTTTCTCCCATTCATTCTTTTATTAAGCAATATCTTTCTTTGCAGCCTCATTTAGTGCAAGCGTACCATCATCCATGCGAACACATTTCTCTCCTACGACATCACTATTCTCTCTCCTACACTGTCTTGCAACACGAAATACCTCGAGTCTTTGGTCCTCACGGTGCAGAACATTGGCAAATCTTTTCTTATCTGCTTCCCCTCTGGC
>NC_068981.1:198205054-198213388 GCF_001194135.2 Octopus bimaculoides | reverse complement strand
GGAACCGAAGCCATAGCCTCCATGTATGCCATGGAAGCCTCCAGCACGACGTCCGACATGACCATTGAAGTCTCCAGCCACAAAGAGAAGGTCCCTGTCACTCGTCGACGAGGTAGTTTGCAAGAGGGTGTCATAGAATTGGTCTTTCAGACCATCTGGTAGCCCCGGTTGAGGTGCATAGGCTGAGATGACAGTAGCTAGCCTATGATGAAGCACTAGTTTAATCTTAAGTACTCTGTCACATACTCTAACTACCTCGATTACCTTATCCACCCATTTCTCCGCTAGAAGTATTCCTACGCCCCCGACCGCGTCAGTGATGATATATACATATATATATATATATTTCATGTTATCCTAAGAAATAATGCATGGTACCAAAATTTTTGAGTCAAGTCAAATATAACAAACTACTGCAGATCTTTGTTAGAGCATCTGCATAAGTGGAGTCGGGACTGGCGAGTCTGTATTGGCATTGAGTCATGTCAGTTGTAATAATGAAACGAAAGGAAATTGTGATATATTGAAATCCTTTAATTTTAGGAGGTGGGTCTTCTTGAGTGCAGCCATGTGGCACATATCTCTCTCCACCGTCATCTCCTTTGTAAGGTTCAGAAATTTGAGATCAGCCTTCACTTCTTCATCCCATGCCCAGCACTAATGCTCTGTTGCACATCCAGCAAAGCATACCAGCTTCATTCCTCTCCAGCCTTTGCATGTCCTCTACATGCAAGGTTAACACTACTTTTTCCGTTAACCTTCCTGCTATTCCACTTCACCTCTTGTGTGTCCATAGCTTACACTGACTACACTGAAAACAATTTCTGTCTACACCCTCCCTACATATCGAGCAGGGCCATTTACTGGAGGGATGAAGAGTCATGTCCGATTTCTTGCTCACTAGGACCTTGGTCTTTGCAAAGTTTACTTTAAGACTCTAGGATTCCAGGTTCTGTTTCCACACCTGGAATTTCGTTTCTAATTCTGTTATAAGTCCAAGATCATCAGCATATACGAGTTCCCATGAGCTTCCAGTTTGACATTCCTCTGTTACTGCTTGGAGGACAATGATGACTAGGATGGGGTTGAGAACTGACTCTATGTGGAAACCTACCTGTACATTAAATCTGTCACTGTACCCATGGCCAACTTTTACCTTATTAACAGCACCCCTGGTATTTACTGCTTTCACAAGCCATTCCTTTATCCCTAGCTTCCTCACAGACCACCATATCACAGTGTGAGGTACTCTGTTAAAGGCTTTCTCTTGACCAACAAATGCCAAGTACCACAGCTTGTTCTTAGCTAAATTGCAGTTGCCTGAACATGAAAATAGCATCAGTGGTGCTTCTCCCCAGAACAAAGCCAAACTGCATTTCATCTTGTCTAATTGTGTTCCAAATTAATTGGGTTATATCTCTCTCTCCACAACTTTCATCACTTGGCCCAGCAATCTGATGTCTCTATAACTACTATCTGAGACATCCCCCTTGCCCTTGTAGCAGCTGACTATGATGCTGCTGTACCAGTCACTAAGGATTACTGAATAACCTGGTTAACTATACGAGTGAATAGACTGTATCCAACCCTGCCAGATACCTTAAACATCTTCCTGGTGACTCCTGATGGACCAGGGGCCTTCTCTGTTTTCATATCTTTAATTACCTTATCTTTTATGCTACTGTCAACTAGGATAGCTGGTCCCTCTGTTCAGTATGTTTTAAAATTGTATTGAAAGGAATCACTCACTCTCCTTTGCAACCCCTCATTAATCAATAGGTTCTGTAATATAATCTTTTCATGTAAGCACAAATTTTATTCCATATTTGCCTATTACACAAAGTCTCTGTGATTTCCCCTCATTATGATAAAGCCCTAACTTATCACTTAAATGTGCTGCAGCATATTTCTTCTCTTTCTCTCTCTCTACTCTCCTTCTACCTTTCTTCACATCTCAGCATATCTGCCTCCTTTGCTACCCTACCATTATTCCTTGCCTTTTCCTGTCTCCCTCTAAAACTAGCTCCCCTCCTCAATTGATTCAAAGTCTATTTCTCTCTTTTTTTCTCTCATACCTTTCTCCCTTGCTCAGCTGCCCTCCGTCTCTGCTACTCCCTTCCTTTATTTCACTCCTTGTATCTTCTTATCTTCTTTTATAGCCAACTACTGTCCCTAATTTATTCAAGATCTGCTTAGTAACATAGTCTGCCTGATCACCAATGGTGCTTCTTGTCACCATACTATCTTATCTTAGCCCCTCCCCTCCGACTCACCTTTTCTACTTCCATTCACTCCCCCTGATTACTGACCTCCTCCTCCCTCACCCCACTTTGTAATTCTTGCTCTTCCCCTGCTTCTCTACCCTCCTCTCAATGCCACATGCATCCTCCCTCTCCCTACCTTTAACTTTTTCTTCCTCTTCTTCCCTTTAGCCTTTAAATCTCTTACATCAGATTATGAACTTCTCTTGTCAATTATTTCTCCCAACAAAGAAAGCCAATCTTATATTAATATCTCTATGCAACCATTTACTGGTTGTGTATTCATGACCTATCGCACATTCCATCTGCTTATTATGAACATTACGATTATTACATAACTCTGAGCTTCCAGAAACAGCTGTCAAGTTTTAAAAAACTATGTATTCTTTCCTTAGTTTTCTGTATTTCTTATGCTTTGTGTAAATTTATTTGTCTATATATATATAATCATATGACTTGACGTTGTGTATGTATGTAGCTAGGAAGTTGGTTATAAGAAGAATTAGATGCAGTGTGCAAGAGAGGAGACCGTGCTGGTTTGATCATGATCTGGATGGATGAGGACAGTTGCAAACTGAAGTGCTGATCGCTTAAAGTGGAGTAAAGGTGTGGGAGAGGGAGACCCAGGAAGACATGGCACAAAATATAGAAACCTGATCTCAAAATGCTGAACCTTACAGAGATGACCAGGGACCGAGATATGTGGCTCATTGCTGTACTCAAGAGCACCTGCCCACCACAATAGAATTGGGATCCTAAAACAAGCTGCCACATAGAAAGCATAGGCGTGGGTGCTGGTGCCATATAAAAAACAAACTCAGAACCCTCTGTAGAGTGGCTGGTGTTAGGAAGGGCCTCCTGCCATAGAAACCAAGCCCAAACTGAGTGCCATACCCAGAATACATAGACCCAGAGAAGGCTCTGACATGGTCACTCGTTAAGGAGACTAAGGGCAGAAGAATTGGTTATGTACAGAGAAGCGGTCAGCAAGATGACCATCAACAATGAGTTCAGCAATGAATTTACGATCCCTTTCTCTCACACTTGCTGTCCATTATATATGTAATGTAGAATACAACACTAACTCTGCCCCCCTTTACTACCCCCTCCCCATTATCCTTACTATTTAGTTTGTCTCTCTCTCTCTCTCTCTCTCTCTCTCTCTCCTCTCCTGTTCTCTTCTCCAGTTGTGGTGGATTTTCAATCTTGCCAGTTTCAAGGCAACTTCACTAGTGATGTTCTTTTGGGAAAAAAAAAGTCCCCAGTCCACTCTGCAAATGGATTGACATCTCTTAGGCTTCTTAACAGTTTCTATCTCCCTAGTTTCAGTCATACAGCATCGGATGATACAAAATGAGACATTGCAGCAAAACAGCTTTGCAACTCAGATTCCCTCCAACCATCCAATGCATTACAGCATTGAAAAATGACAGTAAAAATGGTGTTCTGCCTGTCAAGGAGTGTGCGTATGTGTGTGTTTGTGTATGTGTGCATGTGTTAGAGAAAACAAAGCAATACACACAAACACACACACACACACACAAGGAAAGGTTAAGTGGGATTTGTAGAAATGAAATGAAGTCAGCTGAAATTTCTTATATCCAAAATTAAAGTGTAATTAATGCATTTAAGAGAGATATGAATCACTTTCATTAACAGGGATCTTTATTCAACCATGGATAGCACTCATAGTGAATGGCAAATCGCATATTATTGGTGCTGTATAACCTGTTCAGCCATAATATATATTTTTTAATAAATCAATTTTCTTTATTTAATTTGTGTTTGGTCTGTGGTATTGTCTTTGGATTGATAGAGTGCGAAGACTAAAAATTTAGAAGATTTGTTGATTGCACATATGTCCAAATATTTACTGAGTGGGATCTGTCTAGTTCTGGGATCATATTCTTAAGAAGTTAGTTTGTCCAATATAATCTTCATTATATTATTGCATTTGATGGCATTTGTTAAATTTTTGTGAAGAACAAGTAAAGTGATTTTTCACAGTAAAAACTTGTCTCAATTTCAAGTTATATGTTTTGTCCTCAATAAGGTTGCTGCAAATTCTGCAGTTAAAGTGGTCTCACTTGTTAACATTGAAATTCAGTTGCTACTTTTTGCATTGGTATGTAGTTCTATTTTTGAAATTTTGGTTGTCTTTTGCATTTGATTATTTTGTATGATTCAAGTGCCTTTTTCACTCTTGGGTCTTGGCTGAATAATGGTATGTTCTCATGTTTCTTGTTTCTATGTTTCTTGTGTTGTGTGTTCAAATTTCAGATAGAATTTTGGGTGTCCCTGAACTGCTTTTGGTCTTTTATAATTCTTCAACATCTATTGCTTTGGCGTGTTTTATTGCATTCTCTATTAGAGAAGACTGGTACTTTCTTCTAAGCAATAACGGTTTTACTTCCTGGAGTCTTTCATTCTGAATTCTTGGTGGGAGACAATTGTTTGGGTCCTTTTAGCTGTCTGTACAGTAAGTAAAGTGAGCGTTAGAAATGATATCAGTGAGGAATCTAGTGAGAAGGTAGGAGATCATCAAGGTTTGCTTTTCAGTCTTCTCTTCTTCCCCGTAGTCCTATAAGCCATTTCAGAGGAGTTTAAGACTGGCTGTGGGAACTCCTGTACACTGATAGTCTAGTTCTCATAGATGAATCTATCGGAGAATTGGAGAATAAATTCCAGCTATGGAAGCTAAACCTAGAATTGAGAAGCCTTAATGTAAACATAACATTTACTAAGAGAGGAGCTGAAGGGAAATGGCCTTGCTTTGAAATGCAGAAAAGAAGTAGGTATAAACTCCGTAGGCTGTACTCAATGTAAGCTTAATATGCAATAGATGCACTGGAGCAGAACGTAGAAGCAGAATAGAAAGAGTTTCTCTTAAATGTCGCAGATGGCTTACTAAAACCAGTTGATAGCTTTTCTTGCCTAAGAGATGTAAGTAGCAGGGGAGGTGATTGCTCTGAAGTATTGTAGCCAGAATAAGGACAAGTTGAGGAAAGTTCACTACTGATCTTGACAACAAAGGTCTTTTTCGTCCGAGTGAGGGGCAGATTGTATGCTGCCTGTTCAGCAGTTCAATGCTGCATGGCAATAAGGCATGGACCTTGAGTGCAGAGGACTTGAGAAGATTGGAAAGAAATGAAGCAAGTAGGTTCCATGAGATGTGCATGAAAGAAACTAGTAGGAAGGTGCTGAGTGAAAAGCCAGACGTTCGAAGATTCAGTTGTTGTGTGCAAGACAGAAGACTGCACTGGGATGGACATGTGATGCATGTGGATGAGAGTAGCTGTATAAAGAAGTGCCCTGTGGTTGGAACTTCTGGAAGAATGACATCTAGGGAGATATGGTATGAAGTAATAAAGGCTGACCTCAGGAGCCTAAGCCTTATGGAGAAGATGACAAAGGACCAGGATATGAGATCCCCAAAAAGAACCTCTTCCTCCTCCTCCTCCTCCTCCTCCTCCTCCTCCTCCTCAGAGAAACCAAGTTCTGGAAGCGCTATGTATATTGTGCTCTCCACTCATATGTTACAGTGATTTCTTCCCCCACCAGAACCAAATTACCTTCCACCATGCACTATGGCTGTCTCTCCTCATACAGGGCTCCTTCAGTTGACCTGACCATATCATCTCTTTTGTTCTCTTGTCCTCTCTTCAATCCAATTTTTACAATTGCAGTCTAACCCCTCATACCTTCATCTCCTGCCCCACATATATGATCTTGCAAACCATCCACCCACTCCTACTCACCTTCTGCACTGAAGGTCCATCATTGCCACTTTCTATCTCTTTGCTACTCCTTCTCCCCTTCTCCCTACTAAATGTGAGGAGCCCTGCAAATCTTCTACAAGACCCTGCTCCGACTCCTCTCACTTCTACACTAAACCCTTATCCCTTAGAATAAAGCTGTAATTTTGCAAGCTGCATGGTGACCTCTCAATAGTACAGGTGGCAAGGAAAAGAAAGAACCCAGTCCATGGTGTAAAGTGGTTGGCATTAGGAAGGACGTCCAGCTGTAGAAAGCCATGCCAAAGCAGACATTGTAGCATGATGCTGTCCTTGGACACATCAGATCCTGTCAAACAGTCCGATGCATGCCAGCATGGAACATGGATGTTGAATGAGCATCATGATGATGATATATGTTATGTATTTAGATGTATATGTGTTTGTGTGTGTGTCTCCTTGCCTTGAACGTGTGTCATTGTCATAGATGCAGTGTCATTCATTCCCAATATTAGCTGCAAAAACCTATCTGGCCATGGGGAGGAGGAGGGGAGAAGAATTTTGCTGTACTCAGAAACAAGTGAGAGTTGGTTATAGAAAGGGCATGTGGCCATTGGAAATCTGCCTCAACAAATTCCACCCAACCCATGCAAGCATGGAAAAATGGACATTAAAATGATGATGAGGAGGAGGAGGAGGAGGCAATTGGTATAAATGCAGAGGGCGGATACCTAAACAAGTGTGTGCTCGCACCACTTGACTTTGTTTCCTCATAACTTTCAGAAAAATGGATGAAATCTTCTACGACGAATTTGCCGGGTATAATCTGGGCTATTTATAGTTGATGGTAGGCTCCCAAGGCATCAGAAAAATACTCTATCACGTGACCTTATTAGGGGCCACGGTTGGTCAGTTTGCGTTCTGGCGGGAAAGATATGAAGCAGTTGCCACTTCGAATAATAATCAGTCACGTGATGACAGGGAAATGTGTTTTCTACTACGGCCGATCTTGAATATATTTATAACAGCAAGGGAAGAATGGCTTCTTTGTATACAATGGCGATCGAGGTGTTAGTTTCACTACATATATATATATATATATATATAAATATATGCATATATACATACATATATGTATATACACATGCATATACGGGTACAGAACATCAAAAAAACGTTAAACACAATGAGAACCGAAAACATAGAAAACGAACTTTTTTCGAACAAAGAAAAAAAACAAACAGAGAAATGAGACATGCAGCATAAAGAATATACCCCTTCGTCAGTTGTCCCTGTTTCATCTACTCCGCGTTTCGAAGGCAAGGACAATACACGACTTCGTTGAAACAGTTCTTCCCGCAAAGCACATTAAATAAAAGTTGCGATTGTTTGCGGAGGGTGAAAGTGTTAACAAGAACAGGACAGTGAGAACAAGACTGTAAAAACAAACGGTGAGGGTTGTTGAGCCAAGACGATGGAAAAAATATTAATGCAAGGAGGACGAGCCATAAGAGGAGACAGGCAAGGTACGTCTTTTACCATCATCATCATCATCAATATTATCATAATTTAATGTCCGTTGGCATGAGTTGGATGGTTTGACCAGGGCTGGCAAACTGGAAGGCTGTACCAGACCCCAGTCTGATTTGGTATGGTTTCTATGGCTGGATGCACTTCCTAACCCTAAACACTCCAAGAGCGTAATGGGTGTTTTTACATGTCACTAGCTTGTGTGTCCGTCCCCTGCCTTTACTTGGTGTGTTTATGTTCCCGTAAGCTAGCGGTTCGGCAAAAAAGAAATGATAGAATAAGTACTAGGCTTACAAAGAATAAGTTCTGGTGTTGATTTCATCAACTTTAAAAACCCTTCGGGACGGTGCTCCAGCATGGCCGCAGTCAAATGACTGAAACAAGTAAAAGGATACGTAATGACACATATCAGATATCTACAAAATGAACTTTGAAATTGAAAAAGATATCGTTATGCATCTCATTGTATGTGGGTGTGAGCACGCCCTACTTTCTTTTTCACATTAAATTCTCACATAATCGTAAACTACTTCATCTGTAGCGTATTTGGAGAAAATTTCTTAAAATATCCATTTCTCTGAATGTTATGAGAAAACAAATCTGGAGATAGGGTACACATTTGAGTAGGTAAGACTGTGTGTGTACCCACAGAAGGTTTGTGGGTGGGGGAAACACTGTGGCAACCACTGGGGAAAACCAAGGTTCAGCGAGGCGATTGACAAAAATGAAAGTGAAATTTTCTCTGACCTACATTCACCGTGTATTTCCTCTTAAAGCTATTTTTTTCTCTCTTTATCAGCTACTTCCTT
>NC_068981.1:198199399-198202379 GCF_001194135.2 Octopus bimaculoides | reverse complement strand
TAAACATCCATCCTTAGACATAAGAAAGATCAGAAATGCAACAAAATCTTAAATATCTTGGTCACACAAAAGAGGGTTATGGAAAAATAGCACATAATATGAAATTAATGCAACAGAAAGACTCTCCCCAGACACAACACAATCAAACGGAACTAAATCTAAAAACTCAACAAAATATTCCTTATAGCTTCTTCACCCAAAAATTATCCAGATATTTTATTAGTTACCTCAATTACAATTGGGTCAAATTGGAGGGAAAATTTCTTGAAAATAGTACCTGTCACCTATATTTCAAACTTTCAACTTCAACAACAGCTACGTAAACCAGGTGTTCTCAAACTTTTTTTTTTACCTGTGAACCCTTTTCATTCCTATTTTACTCCTGTGGACCCGCCCTACACACACCCACCATACCCATTCGATATTCAAAAAAATCATATTGTATTTTTATAATTGAATATTATTAGGACTTGTACAAAAATCGTTAAAATATCTTGTGTACCTATAACCAATTTCTTAACAACTAAATTTTACAGAAAATCAATGCTCACAAGTAAAATAAATATACAGGTATATATTTATTAATATAAGGTAGTACTTTAGTGTTAATTTCTTTAATGCAAGTCTGGTGGTTGGTGCTGCTCTGCTAGTTTTAAAATATTCTCCTCTTATGTTGTCAATGATAATGGAAGATCACATTTTTCTACAATGTCGATTTGCTTACGAGCTTTTCACAGTAAGTTAGTGACATGGCTGAAACCAGATCCAACAAGGTAAGACAAGGGAAAAGCATCCCCCACCAGAATAGTGGATACTTTGTAGCAGTGTTATTTTTTTTTACCATACATTATGTTCTCCATCTTTAAAAATCTTGCCTGAAATATTTCATCACTCTGCAATTCAATGAGATTCTCCTGCAAACAGACACCTACATAGAGCAACATTAACTTCAAAATGAAATGTCACCCAACACAGTATATTTAACTTCAGCAGGTCATTAAACCGAGCTTGCATATCATTAGGCAAGTTTTTCAAATGTTCAGTAAATAATACAAGGTCACCATCATGCAGATTACTGTTAACTGATTCCAAACAATGAGATTGCAATAATACACAACATACAATATTTATTTTCTAGAGCTGTACTTTCCCCAGAAAAGCAATAATAGCTCATTTGGAGGATAGGAGATCAAAGTTTTCTCCTCGAAGCTTTTTGTCAGATATATTTTATCCGTTACTCAGATATATATTTATCAGATATATTTTATCAAATATTTCTGATAAATAAAATATATTGCATTTAGCTGTTACCATTTGTTTTTAGCCTGGAATGAGACAATAATATACCAAAGTACAAAATAATAATAATAATAATAATAATAACACAGACAATTTACATTTTGATAACCATATCATGAATGTTTGAATTACAAAGTGTTCAAATTCTCCATTTTGATTACAGAATTAATGAAAGATGTAGTTTTTTAAATAATATTACAATATTAAAGGCATCATGCAGATATGCACTTAATTGTTTTGCAAGAAGGTGTTGCAGGTGTTAGTACACAGTGTACACAAAATACAGCATTTATTAAACAGGCAATAACACCTCTGTATCTGCCAATCATGGGCGAAGCACTGTCATTAGCACAACTCTTATATTTCTCAGGGAAATATTATGTTCCTTGAAATAAGTTATAGTGCCTTTGAAAATTGTTTCGCCTTTAATATCTGTTTTAAGATGTCTGGTAAAAAGCATTTCCTCTCTGGATCCATTACAATCTAAAAACTGAAGTATATCAATACTATAACTTTACTATCTCTCAGGATAGATTTCATCAGGCTGAAGAGTAAATTTCTTTACTTGCAGTTTGGCTACAAGTTGCTTTTCTACACCTTAGCCATTTCATTAATGCACCGCTACACTGATGAGTTAATTAAAGGAATCTTACAAGGAATTTCATTAGCATTTTGTTTCATAAAAGATAAAATTATGACAGATACCACTGGAAAAATTACAGTTTCACCAATATTATGAGGTTTCCCAATCATTGCTATCATTTTAGAAATTCCATAGGATTCCAGTCAACCATTATCATTTTGACACAATTGATTACTAAATAACTTATTCACCATTTTTCTTGCTTGGAATTCATTGCACAGTTTTCTAAAATATTCTACTGGATTGTTTTACTTGTCTTTGAGCTTGGTCTCTGAATGGATTTTGAGCTGAGCTGGCTTCATGCTACCATTTGATAGCACATCCATACATATGAGACACATTGGTTTCGCTTCATTCTGTGGTGATAGAATACAACCACAAGACAGATATTCAAATGAATACCGTTAGCATTTCTTCTTAGTCGGAGGAGGAGAATTTTGATTTAAGCACCCCATATAACCCCTCGTAACTTTCTTATTTTTGGAAGTTTTCAGAAATTTTTTGTAAATTTGGTTTCTACACACGGGAATTCAAAAGATTAGGCAAATATAATTCTTGTGTGTGATTTAGGCAATTTAGCTGTTGTTTTCAGCACATCGCACAGCCACCTGATACCTTCTTCGTTTCTTTGTTTCTATGAAGCATTGATATTGTTCAAGAGTGGTCCATTGCTGGAAGTTAAGCAAAATGTTCTGTATGTCTGTATTTTAAACTCCGATTAAAAAAAAAAAAATGAAAAGAAGTAGGAAATTTTTAGGATTTATGAGGTTTTAAAAAATTCTTTTTAATTTTTTTCCTTTTTTTTTGCCAAAAGCATATGAATTCCAGTGCATAGAACACAAATTCACAAAAATTTTCTGAAAATTGCAAAACATAAAAAGAAGTTATATGCAATATTATATTTATCATTAATGAATTAAAATAATTCCCTCTCTCTTGAAGAGGCATAAGCACCTGCATACACATTCTTGGAGTGGTTGGCATTAGGAAGGGCATCCAGCTGTAGAAACTTTGCCAGATCAGACTGGACCCTGGTGT
>NC_068981.1:198196689-198199191 GCF_001194135.2 Octopus bimaculoides | reverse complement strand
AAGGTATCAGTAGGTCGTGAGATGTACTAAAAATAACAGCTAAATCACTCTTCAATTACACAAAATTGTTTTTCATAATCATTTGAATTTTCATGTGTAGAAAACAGATTCACAAAAGTTTTCTGAAAATTGCAAAACATAAAAAGAAGTTATATGCAATATTATATTTATCATTAATGAATTAAAATAATTCCCTCTCTCTTGAAGAGGCATAAGCACCTGCATACACATTCTTGGAGTGGTTGGCATTAGGAAGGGCATCCAGCTGTAGAAACTTTGCCAGATCAGACTGGACCCTGGTGTAGCCTTCTGGATAGCCAGCCCTCAGTGAAACTGTCCAACCCATGCCAGCATGGAAAGTGGACGTGAAACGACGACAATGATGATGATGATAATGATGATGATGGATTAAAATAATTGTAAATTTTTTTTTCTTAGAATGTACGTTAAAATACCAGTTATAGAAGATATGAAAAAGTTCTTCTATCCTAAAAAACTGATTAACTCAGAGATCAGTCTTGCAAAAATATGTTGAAATCAACTTGTTGCTTAGAATTGAGACATTTCTTGTTTCAAGCCTCTCTCTCTCTCTCTCATATATATATATATATATACATACATACAGAGCTGGGTGTAAATCCATTAATCGTTAATTAATGAAGTTAATATTTTTGTAAACGTTTTAACTTTTAAGTTAACTTTGAAAATTATTATTTGTTGAATTAACTTCCGTTATATTTAGCTTCCATTAACTCAAGTCCATGAACCCTAAAATTTCAAAAAACCAGTAGACGTTTACAAGTGTCTATTGTTTTCTGATTGTCTTAGCATATTTAATATTGTACGCGTCATTCAGTGAGCAAGTGTTGGTGGACTTGTTTGTCAAGTTCAACACATCCATCCCTTCCAGTGCTGCAGTTGAATGTTTATTTTTCATGGGCAAAGACATCTTGAGTGTCAAGAGATCATCTTTGTCTGATAAAAATTTTAGTATGTTAATTTTCACGAAGGACGTGAATCTCATCAATAAAATTTAGGACAAAAAGAGGAAAAATTAAATTACGCATATATCGTGTTTTTCATTTAAAAAAAAAAATTTTTATGGCCACTTTATCAATAAAGTTTTTTTAGTTTGATACTAATATTGTGTTTCAAATGAGTTTTTTTTACCCTTTTCTGGCTCTAAAACCTAAAAAACCTAAAAAAGGGCCAAAACTATGAAATCAGCCATTTTTAGTCCTTTTGAAATTTAGAACTATATAAATCAGCATTTTTTTAACTCTAAAGCAAAAAAAGAGAAAAACATATATATACTTTTTGTGTTTTTAAAGCCCTTAAAAGGACCAAAAAGGCTGATTTTATAGTTTTGGCACTTTTTAACTCCTTAGTGTTTAAACCAGCCAAATTCCATTGTATCTAATTCCTCTACAAAATATTTTTAAAAAATAAACAAATCATGTTAGTGAATTCTTATAGCTTTGTGATAATGTGGGAACTTTTCTTCTAGAAAGCAGAGAACTGGGAGAAAAGCAAAGTCAACTAAGGTGGAAAAAATAAAGGGAAGGAAAAAAGTTGGTAAATATTTCGGTAAATATTTAGCTGTCATGTGGTAGTAGGGTATGCTAGAAATAGCAGCCAGATCTTTTCTGGAAAAAATGAGCCATTTATGCAAGATTTTGATGTCACATTCTTTGAAAGCATACAAAATAATCTGGAAAAGAAAAAAAAAAGGCCTGTGAAACAAAACTCTCTTGGTAGGAAACTTCAAGGTCTCTACCACTCCTCCCACCTTCTTTTCTGGAAAAAAGTAGCGTGCGGCAAGTTTGGAGGTCAGATACATTGAATGCTCCCCAAAAAATTATTCCGCAGTGAGGTATGAAATATTTAGCAAAAGAATAAAATCTTGTATCAATTATACCTGTATTTTAATTAATTCAAATTAACATACTTCATCTTGAAAAGTGGTAAACATTTTGTTGGTTGCCATCTGAGATAATTTTAGTAACAAATCAAACAGGTAAGATGCATTAAGAATTTCAATTTTAGTGTTTATCCATAATGTTGTTGCTTTTACACCTGTTAATTAAATTTACCTGCCCATAAAAGTTGAATTTACTCAACAAGATCAGCTAAAATTACATAACTATAAACAAAAATTCCCAAGATCTGATTTTCCCCTCACAACTTTCAGGACATTGGGTATATATTAATGAAATTTTATAGAAATACCGTTCAAATGGCACAGATTACAATTATAAAGGAATATATGAGGAAAATGTTTTCCAAAGGGGTGGGGAGAGGACTGCTGGAAAGTTCACATGATCTATTTTTTCCCTCATAACTTTCAGGATCTAGATTAGCGCCCTGTCACCAAAACAACAAAAAAAAAAAAACAGTCTAATGGGTGTACAAAAACGTTTTTTTACATTTAGTAGACTATTTTTGGTTAATGTTGACATTATTAACCAGAAACAAAATTGAAAAAAAAAAAATAATGCAACA
>NC_068981.1:198190524-198195534 GCF_001194135.2 Octopus bimaculoides | reverse complement strand
AGGGGTAAGAGCTCTCTAAACTTTGCCCAGGCTATTCTTATTCTAGCAGCTACACTTTCAGCGCACCCACCCCCACTACTAACTTGGTCGCCCAGATAGCGGAAGCTATCGACTACCTCTAGTTTTTCACCCTGGAATGAGATAGAAGTTGTTTCCTGTTTGTTTACAGTCTTTATTGCACCTGAACATCTGCCACAAACAAAAACTAACTTGCTAGTTAACCTGCCTTTGATGTTGCTGCACCTCTTATGTGTCCATAGCTTGCACCGGGTACATCTTATAGAGTTACTACCTACTCCTTTTCTACATACTGAGCAGGGCCATCTACCTGAAGGGTATATATACAGGGTTTGGGCAAAATAATGGAAACACCTTAAAATTTCAAACAAATTTATTTTAATATGGGGTAGGACCACCTTTGGCAGTAATTACAGCTTGAATTCTACAAGGTATGGACTTGTACAAAGTTTGAATTGGTTCCAAAGAAATTTTTGCCCATTCTTCAGCTAAAACAGTCTCCAGTAGTGATGATGGTCAAGGATATCGACTCCTTATTTTTCTAAAATGCACCATAAATTTTCAATAATATTGAGATCAGGAGAATGTGGTGGCCAGATAAGATGTTCAATTTCATGTTTAACAGTTAGAAGAAGGCAGTCTGGGTCAAATGCTTCCTTTGGCTGTCTCCACACATATACTCAGCGGTGGTCGGAAATAAGGTAAAGGATGACTCATCCGAGAAAATAACATTCTTCCACTGCTCTAGGGACCAATTCTGTAGGTTTTAATTCCACTCTAAATGATTTGCAACGTTTGTTTTTGAAAGTAATGGTTTTCTTATTGCAGCCCTTTCGTGAAATCTGGCTTTATGCAGCTTCCGGCGAAGAGTTTTTGTGGAAACTGGGTTCTCGAGGTGGTCATTTAGCTCTGCAGTAATTTTGGGAGCTGTACTTTTGTGATCCTTTCTAACAATTCACATAGGGGTCTGATAGTCCTTATCTGAAAGTTTTGATTTTCTTCTGGAGTTTTGCTTTCTCGAAGAGGTTTTTCCATCTTTCTCAAAGGCTGTCATTGCTTTCGAGACAATACTTCTTCATACACTAAACATTATGGCTGTTTTCTTTACGCTAGCGCCTGCCATAGGAGCATCAACAATTTGACCTCTTTGAAAGTCCAATAGATCGGTCATTTTAATGAATTTTAATTACCTTTTTCTGATGATATCTGAAGAGAAACAGCAATTTTAGCAAAACATATTAAGCAACACTAATAATAAATCAAAAAACATAAAAATGAGTAAGTTTTTGACAGTTTTATAGATATTTCAAAATTATGATGCTATGATGCTAGGTGTTTCCATTATTTTGTCCAACCCGTGTATACACACACACACACACACACACATCTATATATATAAAAATTTTGAAATGCTGATTATTATTTTTTTTTCTTTCCTTGCAGAATCGGAATCTCCACAGTCGAAAAAGCAGGCTTCTGTAGAACCCCCCGCCCCAAAAAATAACCTTTACCTCCACCAACAATTTCTTTCTAGTTGTAGTTATAGAAGAAACTACAAAACTCATTTTTCCTGGCGTTATGAATTGAATAATGATCTATTTAACTTCTACAAAAAAGCGAAACAAAACCCCGCAGTTGGCTGTATGAAACGATTGAAATCAGATTGGGAAAATTTGCATTGAGAATTAAATCATTTTACTGTGAAGCAACTATGCCAGTTAGCAAGATTTGGAGAAGATAGGAAGAAGGTTAGTAACTATGACTATTAAAAAATCGAAAATTAACCTTTACCCAACTCTTTAAAGAAAAGCAAAAACGTGAATGATATAAGACTACCACGTGGTTTCACAGCTAGCAACATTCCAACAGATTCCATAGCGCTTGCCAGCCAAACGACATTCCGGACTCAAGTAACTGACCACTGTCCATCTACTACGACTATGGTAAATAGCAAGCACAACCGCAACAATTATAGTAGTAGTAGTAGTAGTAGTAGCAGTAGTAGTAGTAGTAGCAGTAGTAGTAGTAGTAAAGATCAAATGTTGGTGAAATGTGCCCTTACTGAAATTTTTGAAGAAAAATAAACTTTGGCTTTGAAGGACTCTCTCGAGGAAAGAGTATTCTCTACCAAAATAAGGAAAAGAAACCCCACCAGATACAGATTTAAAAGCTGTTAAGGAAATTGGGGATGAGTATTTACAACAGTGTGAGGAATCCCCCACATTCTGGCAGACTAACGCCTGTCTCTATGCTCTGGCTTCTACTGCAAAAGCAGTACATGAATGACATTTCAAAAAGTGAGCAAAACCGAAATAACAAAGAAAGTACCACCATGGGTTTTGAAGACAGAGAAAAGGATAACTGGTTTAGGGAAGACCATCAGCCATGTAATGATGCTAATTGCAGGCAAACAAGCAAATGACTATACGTCCCACCAACAGGAAGTAATGAAGGAGATAGAAATGATGTTTGGAGACAGTAAAACGGGGACACTCACTTGCAAACTGATTAGCCTCAAGCAGGAGCTAAAAGCTTTCTCAGTGAGAAACTCTGACATCAGAAGGGAAGAACTGAGAGAAGAACAATCAACAAATGATTTAAGCGAAACCAGGCAGCAGTATACAGAGACATGAGAGGAGGAGCAGTGGGCATCAGAGAAGCTTCTTCACGAGAAGACATAGACTCCTTCTGGAAGGAAACTCTGGAGTGAAGAGAAGGAGTTTAACCAAGATGGTCTGTGACGCAAAGAAATCTGTAAATGATACATCCAAGACATACAACATTGATGGTGAAACTCTTGCAAATGCGATGCAGAAACTCCAGGATGGAAAAGCACCTGGAAGACTTGGTTGTTGGATATTGGTACAAGAAGCTAACATTCTACCGACCATATCTTATCAATCTGTACCAGCAAGCTCTCAATGGGAACAGTAGCATACCACACTGGTTAGTTCTGGCAGAGACAAAATTGATCCGAAAATGCAGAACTATCCACATGGCAAAAAACTACCGGCCAATTGCATGCCAGAACTTAATGTATAAGATATATACAGCTTGGTTAAACCTTTTCCTCCGGGACCATTGTGAAACTAATAACATTATCAAAGCAGAACAAACAGCTGGGAAGAAGGGGGTCTAGGGATGTGCTGAGCAATTGTTAATCAACAAAATTGTGATGTCGGAGGTGCGAGAGCATAGGAGGATCCTAACTTCAATGTGACTAGACTATAAGAAAGCCTTTGACTGTTCTCCACTCATGGACGTTAGAAGCCCTTTAACTTGCTAGAGTTTCAGTGAGAATAATCAAAGCCATAGCTGACCTGCCTTCATCGTGGGCCACCATCTTGATATTAAGCACAAAGAGTGACTTTATTATCACTGATAGGATAGAATAGAGTATCGCAAAGGCATATTCCAAAGGGACAGCCTCTCTGTGATGTTGTTTATTCTTTCTGCAAACCCCTTGTCATTCATGTTAAGGAAGTCTGAAGGATATCTCACTGTTTCACAAGGAAACAAGAAATACCAAAATTACACACTGTTTCTTTGTGGATGACTTAAAACTTTATGCAAAGAATATGCATGAGATGAAAAAGAGCCTTGACCTAGTTACAACATTCTCAAAAGATATGGGGTTGGGGTTTGGTCAAGATAAATGTTATATGGTTGTGAAAAGTAGGGAAACTATAAACTAGACTAGTAACATCTCCATCAATGATTTGACTTTTTCCCCTATATCTGACAAGGAATGTTACAGGCATCTAGGGATAGATGAAAATATATCTTACAATGGAACCTGTAATAAAACACGTGTCACTAAAGAATATTACAGCCGAATAAAGAAGATTTGGACCTCAGAACTCTGCATTCAATAAGACTGTAGCCTACAATGTGTTTGCAAAGCCAGTACTCATATCAATATTTGGGCTGCTTGATGAGATCCGAGCCCTTGATGTGAGAACCCCCAAAAGATATTAACCAGCACACGTAATTTCCACATCAACAGTGACGTATACCGCCTCTACCTAAAACTAAAACAAGGCGGAAGAGGCTTAACATTGATCCAAAATGCCTTTGAATGTCGCATCATATCCCTTTGGTAACATCTTTTAACCACCAAGTGTTGAAGTGCATCTCTTGACCAAGTTTGCAGACATGAGGCTGATAACATCATAAGTCTTGGAAGGCAGCTCCATGAGCAACATTCCTTGTCTTATAATCTAGAATACATGCCCAAAGAAATCGCACAACTCTCCCGCAACGTATCATCAGATGAAAGGATGAGCCTATATGAGCAGAAGACTATGCATGGACATGTTACTAGATGATAGTAACATCGATTATCAAAGCAGTTTATCATGGACTAATAGCCAGATTACTACCTCCCACTTTGAAGGGTATGCGTCTACAATCCAGGAACAGGAAATATCAACTAAGTACCTGATGCACAAAAGGGACAGAGACACAGGAAAAGTAGTAAAAAATGTGACAACCGATGCAGACTTTGTGGAATGAACAATGAAGATATCACCCACATCATAATCAGTTGTCCGAAAATGTCAGCACTTTATTATCTGCCGATGAGACAAGATGTTGTAGCTAGAATACCGTATAAGATCCCTCGAAAGGATAACCCCGAGGACAAAGAGATAAGAACCCACAGTATAGTGGAAGCCATAGCCACTCATAATTAAAAAGGAATACTGGTGGAGTGTCCCAGTGAAAACCTCAATAAAATGTAAACACAACAGACCTGATATAATGATTTGGGATAGAGAAGAGAAACTGTGCACAGTTGAGGAAATTAGCTGCCCAGCGGATGTTAACATAAAGCTGAAGATCAGTGAAAAAGAAAACACCTATGTGGAACTATTGAGAAATCTGCAGTTACTCTATCGAGATTACAAGTTCAGGTTTATACCTGTAATTATTGGGGCCCTGGTGTATGTAACACACTGCCTAGATACTAATCTTGAGAAATTAGGCTTCTCA
>NC_068981.1:198189287-198190466 GCF_001194135.2 Octopus bimaculoides | reverse complement strand
TATGAGCATGTCTAGACATGCAACTATATGCATGAGAATACATACATAAAGCATACAAATCTGCACATACATACATACATACATACATACATACATACATACATACATACATACATACATACATACATACATACAAAAATACCCTGTTGTTGAAATTCCAATGAAGGAGCCTTGGTTCTAGGTTAGAGCCTGGTTCTTTCTCTGTTGGCAAGAAATCTTGAAATGAAACTGAATAATGACACCCATACATATACTGTGACTACTTTGAGTACCACACTGACCTGCTATGTCTACCCTGTTCTTTGATACCAAAGCCAAGAATGTGTGTGAATGTTTGTATTCTTATAATTTTGTTGCTGTTGTTGACGTTACTTTTTCTCAATATTATTTCTTTCATCTTTCTAGGGAATTCCCAAAGGAATTTTATGACCAGCTTCATAAGATATACTCTTTTACTTGTTTCAATCATTTGACTGTGACCATACTGGAGCACCGCCTTTAGTCGAGCAGATCAACTACTTTTTCTATTGGTCTCTTCTCCCATGTTCCATGCTGGCAGGGGTTCAACACATAATAAATTACTTCATTTTGTTGTATTTCTATTATATTCATGTTTTTAGATTTTTCTATTTTTGGTTCGTGTCCTGGAAGTTTTTTAATCTCTGCTCTGGTTCGTTATCTTCATTATAAACAATTTAATTAAATATTTGAGGTGTCCTATGTTGTGGTTCTTAAAAATAGTTTCTGAATTATCATGAGCGAAAAGGTTGTGTGTGAAGACATGTTTTAGTGACATAAATTCGTTTTTAAGTGATTTCTGTTGTGTTTATGAAGTGATCAAGTCACAGAATCAGTAGAGCACCAGACAGGTTGCTTCGTGGCAATCATTCTCACCCATTGCAATGCTGAAATCAATTTTGTCTTTGATCATTTTGGGGTCAATAAACAAAGTACTGGGATCGATTCTTCTCTCCCTCTCACTTTTTCTTTCTTTTTGTCTCTCTTTCCCTTTTTTTTTTTTTAGAAGAAATCAGTTTTGGTCATTCCTGCAGAAGGATGGCCGTGACATCATCATCATCATTGTTTAACATCCGCTTTTCATGCTGGCATGGATTGGATGTCCAGGCTCCAAATGTCTGTTGTGGCATCGTATCTATGGCTGGATGCCCTTCCTAATGC
>NC_068981.1:198183410-198189187 GCF_001194135.2 Octopus bimaculoides | reverse complement strand
GTAATGGATGGAGGTGGTGAGAGTGGAGTGATGAATGCTGACCGAAATGTTTAGAAAGGTGATGGAAGCATTGGAAATAGTGTAGGAGACATGGAGGGCAGGATGAAAAGATTTAACAAAAGAGAGGAAGGCGTCTAGGTATTCGTGGAAGAGCGAGGTTGCACCGATACAGTCGTCAATATAATGACCATATAGTTTGGAAGTGGGACCAGTGTAACTAGAGAATATTTGGGCCTCAATGTAGCCAACGAACAGGTTCGCATAGTTGGGGCCCAGTCTCGTTCCCATATACATACTGACACACACGTGTACATATACATACAAACTCACACACACACACACACACACACACACACACACACGTATATATGTCCAAACATGTAAATATACATACAAAACATGCATATATGCACATATTACTCCAATATAAAAGGTGAAAAATAATATACAGAAAAAATATATAAAGCAATAAAATATATATAAGAAAAATATAAGAAATGGTAAGACATGAAATGCTTGCATGTGGACATAATATAAAAAGCAAGTTCTATTTGTGATCTTGGGGGTGGGGGTCCAAAAACGTAACAAATGTTTTGCCATATGTCGACATGACCCCAAAAGTTCAGTTCTTGAATTTAGACATGTAATGGGGTCTAAAGAACTTTTCAAGATAAGCCATCTTTCCATATCGCAAAGACTGCACTTTCCACTGCTGTTGGTGTAAGGTTTACATTTGGCCAAGATCTTCCAGTGGATCTTAAATTTACACCTTTTACTTTTAAGGACCATATATAACTGGATAATTTGGTTGTTTTCCTTTTATCCCAGTGTTTGAAGCTTAAGGTGTGATTGCTGAACCTGGCTTTAAAATTTCCCTCTGTGAGACCCACATATTTCTTTGACAAAACTATGTTCTTATTGGTTGTAGAGTCTACGGTGGCTTCATGAATGCTGGCCTCGATCATACAAGTTCCATTTTGTTGTTTTTGTGTGTTGTGTGCAATTATATTTTTAAAGTTAGTAGAACTAAAACTTATTTTTAAGTCATGCCTATTAAAGAGCTTCCTATAATTATGATTGATGGGGAAATGTCTATCTATAATTGATAAAAAGTATCTACCTATATTAAAGGTCACTTCGGGGGAGTAAGGTGGTGTGAACCAGATAATTTTCCTATTCCTATTTTTCCTTTTCTTTGTTACTAGTCTAATAACAGGTTTATAGGTTATTTCCTCACGAAAGCCATTATCTTTTAGAGCTTTATCATATATTGGAGCAACACTATTAAAAATGTTTATATTGGAGGAGAGGCTAGAAATTCTCTAGCTAATGTTTTTAACTAAATTCTTAAATACTATGGGGGTGGGGATGGCAGGAACCTACATTAATATAGCTGAGTCTAGGAGAGTATCATAGTTTGCTCGAAGTATTGTGTATTGTTTGTAAAGAATAAAAAGTTTTGAATGGTACAACAATGCACTATAATGCAAAAAAATGGACTATAATAACTGTTGTAATTTAGTTATCTATAGTCTGATGATATTTCGGAATACAATTCCTTCTTCGGATATTCTTAGATGGAGTCTCTGCTATAAACTGTTTTCCAATGGTTTTCTTTTTTTCGGAAGTGTCTCAGCAGTGGTCTCACGAAGCTCCTACCGGAATTCCTCATGAGAAGTGCATGAGGTTCGGCTATGTTTCAATCTCGTGTGTGTTGGTACATCTGTAGCGCTGCTTCTAAGTTATGTGTTATACATGCAGCTTCCCTTTTTTTCCCTTCTTCTTTCCTTTTGTTATAAACAATACATGAGCATGTTATTAAGAATGAACCTACACATGTCCAGATGTAGCTAAATAATATATTGATTACAAATCTCCAGCCTGTTGTTAATTTGGGGTCCTAGTCTGTGTATGAGTAAAGCTTCCTTAATTCTTAAATTACCCAAATTTCTTTCATTGGCCTCACTTGTGACTGTTATGCTTTTGTCAGTGTTCCGGCATCTGTCTAGATGTTTTCTGAAGGAGGAGGCTCTCGTGTTCAGATGTTCTTTTATGTGGACATGTAACGGTCTTGTTGTGCTACCCACATAGAACTTGTTGCATTTGTTACATTGTATTCTAAACACAACATTTAGTCGTTGGCATAAATCTGTGTCACGGATGAGACAATTTGTTAATGTGTATTGATTATTGTCCCTTATTCGTTTCTTTGCGAGGTGTCCTCTCAGAGAGGGGCTGGAGTGGGCTAGTTGTATGTCTAGCTCATCTCTTCTTATGACTCTTTGGATGGCTGTAGTTATCCTCTCACTAAAATGGGGTATTTTAAGGAAGCATGTGTTACTGGGTTTTCTATGTGTTCAGCATGTTGGTCATCTTGGATACTTAAGCCGATTTACAATGGATCTAGGATAGCCGTTGGTTTTCAATATATCTAGGAAGCGTGAAGTGTGGGTCACCTTGTCCTCCGTTCTGCTGCGTTTGTCTTGGATGCATGCAAGTTCGTTTCTGGCATATCCTATTTTGGCACCGAGTGGAAGTGCTGAATTGTATTGGACAAACATATCTCTACTGGCTGCTTTCCTGTAGAACTCGGTGTGGATCTCCCCTTCTTCCGTTATATTCAGTTTGAAATCCAGTAATGATAGTGATCCAGTGATGTCGGGATGTTCTATAGTGAACTTTATGTTCATGTCCATGTTATTGAACGTCGTGAATATTCTCTCAGCCTCTTCACGGAAGGTTGTGAGTATGAGGATGTCATCTACGTACCTGGTGAAGAAGGTGCATGAGCGGCAGATGTTGAGTGCTCAACGTTCCAGATGGTTCATTTCTGTGATGGCTAGTAGGCCCAAGAGACTGGATCCCATGGGGAGACCTGTTGTCTGTTTGTATATATAGTCCTGGAAAGGAAAGTAGGTGTTGTCTACGATGATGGACAAAAGTTGGTGTATATCAGCTGTGGTAAGTCCGAAGCCGACCTCACGCACTTCTCATGAGGAATTCCGGTAGGAGCTTCGTGAGACCACTACTGAGACGCTTCTGAAAAAGAAAAGCCGTTGGAAAACAGTTTATAGCAGAGACTCCATCTAAGAATATCTGAAGAAGGAATTGTATTCCGAAATATCATCGGATAACTAAATTACAACATGTATATAGTCCATTTTTTGTATTATAGTGCATTGTTGTACCATTCAAAACTTTTTATTCTTTATAACTAAGTCTATCGTTGGGCTTTCTATAGGGTTTGTAAGTGTTCTTAGTTAAATCTAAAGATGCACCTCGGAAATTGACAACCATCAGGTTGGTATCTCTTGTTATACTAAGATCGAATGTTTTCATCATTTGGATAATGTCCTTCCTAAACTAATCTTGCGCTGGTCCATTGGTGTTTGTAGTTAAAGCTAGAGCCTCATCTTTGTAAATGGTGAAATATATACCAGGAAAAGTTTTACCTAACATATCAAGAAGGAATAGTCCAGTAAGATCGCATATGCCTGCTCCATCATATGGCCCCATGCTCACATTGAAGGCACCCTCTGTATCGGTAGTCTTACCCCACTCTGCATTCTCACCGAAGAGTAAAGTCTTTCTAGCATGGAAGATTGTATCCTTATCTTATGTACTAATTTCTATAAATTCGCTTGCGAAGGTGAGGGCTTTATCGAGCAGTTCCTTCGAGATAGCGGCATAAAAATCTACAATATCAAATTGTGTAAATCTCGCTTTATTCTTATTCTTAATGGCTTTAAACCATTCAATGACTTCTACACTATTGAACCATTGTACTAAACTAGTAGCATTTCTGACTTTAGCATTGATTTTCCCTAAAATTTCTTTACTAATAACACCAATTTCTGATTTTGCTGGGTTAATAAGTCTACATATTAGATAGGAAGTTTTTTTATGGTCTTTAATAGTTATAAAGGCCTCTTTTTTGGGGAGGACCTCTATATTTTTATCTAATTTAAGCCTAGCAGCGATGATGCTTGCTTCTTTATTAATGGTCATTATAAACTTGTGGTCTATCTTTAGTGTAATTATTAATAATGTTGTTATGTAGGAGTTATGAGTATGTGCTGTTTTCTTCAAGGTATAAGAGTGTAGTGGGTGCTTTTACGTGCCACCTGCACAGGAGCCAGTCAGGCGGTACTGGCAACGATCTCGCTCGAATGTCTTTTCACGTGCCACTGGCACAAGCGCCAGGAAGGCAACGTTGGTAACAATGCTTTTGGTGCAAACGGTTTTGTTATATGGTGCTGTATTTTACAAACCTGCAAATAATAATAACGGTATTTTTATATAAGCTTAACCCTTTCACTACCAACCCGGCTGAAACCAGCTCTGGCTCTGAGTACAAATATCTTGTTTTCAAAAGTTCTGAATTAAAATCTTCCACCAAACCTTAGTCACAATTTATGTTCCTAGCACTAGCTGAATGATAACTAAGTTAATTTATTAAATTCTTTGTTATATTTCAAGTAATTGAAAGAAACACAGAGCATCTCAACAGAAATACAGTAATAAAAGGGTTAAAGCTTATGGCGTTCACTGTGCAATGACTAGGGAAAATAATCTAATACCGGGGCATACAAGCCTTCAACAGAAAAAAGAAGGCTTTCTTATCTGCATGAGGCTCAAACCCACTTCCCTTTGTTAACGCGACGAAGTGTGTTACCTTTACACCAGCGAACCAGCCTCCCTCTTTCTGTCAAATTTAAGAACTGTATATATATATATATATATATATATATACATGCACATGCATACAAATATATATACTAGCAGAAAGACCACCCTCCTGGGCGGTTCTCTGCTGGCCACTTGATAATATTTCCACATTTGGTTCCCAATTCTAATCATTTTAATGATATTTTACATCTAATTATTTCTTTGTACAACAGTGCTCACTTGCTTAGTAAGTATTACTTTCATTATTTTATCAAAGTCATAATCTCTCTTTTTGAAAGAGTCAATCTCTTATACATATTTATCATTAATAACTGGTAGAACTTACATAGCTATGCATAGAAGGATGGACAGATCCACTCACACAAACAAAAGTCCAGTACTGTGAGAACACATGAGAATGATGTTTCCTTACTTTTTCAAATATACCCAAATTTGAAATGACCTAAAATAACGATATCATTCATTCGGCATGTGTTGAAATATGCCAAAACAATTGAATTCCACACAAATGCATGTTACTTTACATATAATTCATGTATTGATTCTGTTTACTGAATCTTGCTAAAAAGCATATTTTGCTTCAAAGTAGTTTCTCCTTGGAGACACAGTTGTCAGTAATCATACTGTTTCCATTTCTCTCAACCAATATTTTCACATTAGGCTTCTTTCGAACTCTAGATAATGCAATGTACAGCTGACCATGTGAGAAGAATTGTGTCAGAATTTGAAGTAGAATATTCTCCTCTCGAGATACCCTAACCAATCGGTCATGTGTAGCAGAAACAGAACCATGTCTGCATCTCCGTGCATATTCAGGCATCTGTTTCGGTCGCTTTGCCCTGGTTTCATCTGATTCAGTTGCCTGTCTTTCTCTCTGCCATTGTGCCTTTGCTGCTAAATTTTCTTTTTCAGTTGCATCTTGATAATATTAAAACCCTAGGGATATTTGTATGTAACTGAAATATCTCAGGAAAAGAATATTTTATCTTAATTTTTTACGTATTTATTTCCATACTTACCGTCAGCAGTGCAGTACAAATTTTTGCGACATTTGTACCACTATTTAAATGATTAAACACAACTTTTGT
>NC_068981.1:198182344-198183104 GCF_001194135.2 Octopus bimaculoides | reverse complement strand
TTAAAGAATTTTCAATTTATCAAAAACATTCATTTAACAAACTCTGGAAACTGATAATATTCTTGAAATTGTGTCTTGTATCAAAGTTATATAGGATGTTATTAAATTACCATTAATGAAAATAGAGGCAAGCAAGAAATAAAAATGTAAAATATTGCCTGTAATGAATTGATAATGTTTATTATTAAACATTAAAATCTATTCCGCAGTGAATGCAATAAATATTTGAAGTTACGAGGAATAGGATGCAGTGAATGTAATGAATATTTAAATTTGTGAGAATTTGGAGTTTAAAAAATTCAATAATCTTCAGAAATTGAAATTATAGGCAATTTTTTAAAACATGAATTTATAAAAATATTTCCTGATGGTCAAGCTTTTAATAGTAATTGTTACATACCTAATTAATAATCAGCTTTCTTCATTATAGTATAGATATACACATATACATACATATATATATATATACACATACATACATATATATATATATACACATACACATATATCATCATCGTTTAACGACCGTTTTCCATGCTGGCATGGGTTGGACGGTTCCACTGGGGTCTGGGAACCAAGAGGCTGTACTCAACTCCAAACTGGTCGGGCAATGTTTCCACAGCTGGATGCCCTTCCTAATGCCAACCACTCTGAGAGTATAAAGGGTGCTTTTTACGTGCCACCGGCACAGGGGTCACAACTACTATTCCATTTGATTGTAATTTGATTTCATTTTGATGTCAATGTACATATATATATA
>NC_068981.1:198176018-198181860 GCF_001194135.2 Octopus bimaculoides | reverse complement strand
TTGTCTACTCCTTATGCAGAGTTTGACCGCCTCCAGTACCTACACCTTAGAACCATGATGGCATCTGATGTCGATTTTTAAACCAGACAATGTTTTTAAAAGACATCCACAGGGTTTGTATATCCGATTTGGACCACCAAGAGCTGCAGATAAGATCTGCTCTTTGCAGATCTTAAAATGTTTTTTGAGGCCTCCATTAGATTTGCAGACCTTTTGGCATACACTGCATTGAAAGGTGTGCACAGATAGAGGGGCACAATAGTTGGTGGCGGTTTGTTTTGGGTTCGCAAATGAGATTTGAGCCCAGCAAAAGAAAGGCATCGTCTGTCACAAACTGTGCACACAAAAAGGTCATTGTGATTCACCTTCTCAATCGTAGCATTCTTCCTTAAATCTCTCTTGAGTCTTGCATGCATTATCCTGGCCTCTTCAAATGCTTTCACTCCATCCCACACTTTTGTTTGCCATCCAGCTTGATTCAAAGCAAAGATTTCTGTGTCCTCTGGTTCCATTCCAAGTGACTTCATGGTAGTCCTTATGCCGTCCTTAAACCTTTTTTTAGGTTTATGCCGACAATGTTTCTCCTCTACAAGACCACCATAAAACAGCTGTTTGGGCGTGCGTTCATCTGCCGTTCAAACAATATGGCCACACCATCTCATTTGGGTTTACAAAATCATAGCTTTAATTGAGGTGATACCTGCAGATGCAAGGACATCTGTGTTTGGAGTAAAAGAACTCTATTTAATGTTTAAAATGTGATGAAGGCATTTTGGTGGAATTGTTCTAACAATTTAAAATGTTTTTCATAACATGTCCGTGTTTCTGAAGAATACAACAGTGATGCCAAGACAAACGATTTATAAAGAGCTAATTTTGTATTGATATTTATATGTCACTGGTGCCAAACGCATGACTCCAAGGCACCAAATGCTTGTGCTGCCCTTTCAATTCACAGATGTATTTCTGTATCCAGATTTCCATCATTTTGTACAGAGCTTCCAAGGTAGATGAAAGAATCAACAACCTCAAGTAACTAACCATTAACAAAAATTTCAGAGGGGTTACAAACAGCACCACATGCAGATTGATACATTACAACTGTTTTTTTTTCTTTCAAGTTAGTGGTCAAGCCAAAATCATCTCAAATGCACATACAAGAGATTGCAGGCCTCTTTCAGAATGACTGACAAAATTGTAATCATCAGCGTTTATAGATCCCTAATGAATGAAGTGAAAACCTTCATTTTGAATTTCAGTCTGGTCAGATGAAAAACATTACCTTTTTTTTGATATTTTATGTAAATACCCTCCTCAGAGTTTTGAGAAGTGTGTGACAACACAACAGCAAAGCATATTGCAAAAAGGGTGGGTGCATCAAAGTCTCTTTGCTTTACTCCATTTTCTACAGCAAAAGATTCAGAGAGCCTACCACCAAAATTAACTCTAGCTTTCATATCTTGATGCAAAGCCCTCATCATGTTTACAAATTTTTCTGGGCAACCTATTTTCTGTAGAATTAGCCACAGAGCATTTCGATTAACAGTATCAAAAGCTTCCTCCCCTGGAGGAACGAAAACTACACTGAGACTCAGACACTATATTTGGAACTATGAAGGTATTTAAATGTTCTAACAGAATGCGGGCAAGTACCTTTCCAACCACAGACAAAGGCTAAATCCCATGAAAATTATCACACAGCTCCTTTGGCCCCGATTTATACAAGGAGATTAAAATGGCATCAATCCAGTCTTGAGGCACTTTCTCAGTTCTCCAACAGTGACAAATATATTTAAGAGTTCAAACATTTTGTTAACCCCATGTTTCAAGACCTCTGCACAGATTGCATCAGACCCTGGAGACTTGTTGTTATTCAGCTTTATTCACAGCTAAATAAATGTCATTTAGAGTTGGTTCAAAATGCCATCTCTTCTATAACTGGAAGTTGTTCAATTTTTTCTATCATCCTCATGTTAATGAATGATGGTCTTTGCAAAAGTGCAGAAAAATTTTGTAACCAGAACTTATGAATAGAAGCGGTGTCAGTCAGAAGCAAACGTCCATTTGCTGTTCTCACTGGAGCTATTGAAGAAGATTTGGGGCCATATGCCTCCTTAACGTAAGAGTACAAACCCTTGGCATCATTTCTATTAGCTGCTTCTTGTGCCCCTTTTGCCCTATCATTCCACCATTCCTGTTTAATTTCCCTTAGAGCAGTCTGCACTTTCCTTTTCAGCTTTCTGTAAGTTTCGTTTGAGTTGGGGTTCAAGGACTGAGAAAGAAGTGTATTGCTTAAGTTTTGTTTTGTTTCTAAAAGTAGATCATGAATTTCTGCTGATCTATCTGAGAACCAGTCACTGGACATACGTGATTTAAATCCCACTGACGAACTTTTTGTTTTGAAATCTTCCCATAGATTGTTTGGGTCAAGATTGATAATTTCTATAGAATTGTGGAATCTTTGCAGGTTGCTTGGTAATTTGAAGTTAGCAACATTTAACTTTATGGGTCCCTTAGGACCAGACTCTCGACTTTTAGGCATTATCAAAAAATTTATTTCTCCACACACTGGACGATGGTCAGTCCAGCTCTCTGCTTCTCTCATGGCCCAAACGTTAGAAACTTCTTTCGTATCATGTTTTCTGATCAAGATGTAACCTATGAGATGCCAGTGTTTAGATCTTGGGTGCTTCCAGGCGGTTTTATATTTATTTTCCTGCTTAAACAGAGTGTTGATAACAACCAGATCATTCAGCAAGGAAATCAGATGTTAAACGATGATGATGATGATGTCAAAAGAAAGCAAGCAAAGACTAAAGATTTTTAAACAAAGAATATTTAAGAATAAATATATAGACATTTATATATCAATAGATCGAACTAACACAGAGTACAAATGATAGAGAAAATTAAAGGGGAAGAGGTAAGGTGTTATAAGTCCTACAGCTGTTTCGGGGGAGGGGGCTATTATATTTAATTTGCTTATCTGCATAACTGCCTCCATATCTGCTCACCTGGGTTCCTCTTATAGCCACTCTTTACCCTGTGGAATTGGTCCCTTAAAAAGACATCGGGTCCAAGAGTGAACCATTTGAGTACTACAAAGTGTTTTCTATACTGAGAATATCTCAGTCTCATCAGCTGACTCTATATATATATATGTTTACTCTTTTACTTGTTTCAGTCATTTGACTGTGGCCATACTGGAGCACTGCCTTTAGCCAAACAAAGCAAACCCAGGACTTTCTTCTTTGTAAGCCTTGTACTTATTCTATCAGTTCTTTTGCCAAACCGCTAAGTTACGAGGACGTAAACACACCAACATCAGTTGTCTAGCAATGGTGAAGGGACAAACACAGACACACAAACATATATACATACACACCCACACACATGTATACATGATGGGTTTCTTTCAGTTTCCGTCTATCAAATCCACTTACAAGGATTTGGTCGGCCTAAAGCTATAGTAGAAGACACTTGCTCAAGGTGCCATGCAGTGGGACTGAACCTGGAACCATGCAGTTGAGAAACAGGCTTCTTATTACACAGCCACGCCTGTGTTATTGTCATCATAATCATCATCATCATCGTTTAACGTCTGCTTTCCATGCTGGCATGAGTTGGACAGTTTGACTGGGGACTGGCAGAGTTTCTACAGCTGGATGCCCTTCCTAACGCCAACCACTTGGTGAGTGTAGTGGGTGCTTTTACGTACCACCGGCACAAGGCCCTGTCAGGCGGTACTGGCAACGGCCTCGCTCGAATGTTGTTTTCCATGTGCCACCGGCACAAGTGCCAGTAAGGCGACGTTGGTAGCAATCATGCTCGAATGATGCTTTTTACGTGCCCCTGGCACGGGGGCCAGTCAGCGGCCCTTGTAATGATCATGCTCAGATGGTGCTCTTAGCGCTCCACTGGCACGGATGTCAGTCATGCGGTGCTGTCATGGAATTTGATTTCGATTTCACTTGCCTCAACAGGTCTTCGCAAGCAGAGATTAGTGTCAAATGAAGGAAAAGTACGCCTAAGTGGGCTGGTTACACCACTGGCATAGGCCACGGGTTATGGTCTCACTTGGCTTGCCGAGTCTTCTCAAGCACAGCATATTTCCAAAAGTCTCTGTCACTAGTCATTACCTCGGTGAGGCCTAATATTCGAAGGTTGTGCTTCACCACCTCATTCCAGGTCTTCCTGGGTCTACCTCTTCCACGGTTTCCCTCAACCACAACGGTTTGGCACTTTTTCACACAGCTATCCACATCCATTCGCACCACATGACCATACCAGCGCAGTCATCTCTATTGCACACCACAACTGATGCTTCTTAAGTTCAACTTTTCTCTCAAAGCACCTACACTCTGTCAGGTATGCACACTGACATTACACATCCAGCGGAGCATACTGGCTTCATACCTTGCGAGCTTACGCATGTCCTCAGCAGTCACGGTCCATGTTTCACTACCATGTAGCATGGCTGTATGTACACATGCGTCATACAGTCTGCCATTTACTCTGAGTGAGAGGCCCTTTGTCACCAGCAGAGGTAAGAGCTCTCTAAACTTTGCCCAGGCTATTCTTATTCTAGCAGCTACACTTTCAGAGCATCCACCCCCAACTACTGACTTAGTCACCTAAGTAACAGAAGCTGTCAACTACTTCTAGTTTTTTTCTCCCTGTAGTGTGGCAGAAGTTGTTCTCTGCACATTTCCAGTGTTTATTGCTCCTGAGCATCTGCCACATACAAAAACTATCTTCCCAGTTAGCCTTCCTTTGATATTGTTGCACCTCTTATGTGTCCATAGCTTGCACTGGGTACATCTTATAGAGTATCTACCTACGCCTTTTCTAAAGATCAAGCAGGGCCATCTACCTGAAGGGATTTGTGGTTTGTCTGCCTTCATACTTATTAGGACTTTTGTTTTAGCTAGGTTGACTCTAAGGCCCTTCGATTCTAGTCCCTGTTTCCACACCTGAAACTTCTCCTCTAGTTCTGATAGTGACTCAGCAATTAGAGCAATGTCATCAGCATAGAGGAGCTCCCTAGGGCATCCTGTCTTGAATTCCTGTTATCGCCTGGAGAATTATGATAAATAGGAGGAGGCTGAGGATTGAACCTTGGTGGACCCCTACCTTTACCGGGAATTCTTCACTGTACTCGTTGCCAACCCTCACCTTACTGACAGCGTCCCTCTACATGGCTCGCACAGCTCTCACTAACCATTCTTCTATCCCTAGTTTCCTCATTTACCACCAGATAAGGGATCGGGGGTCTCTGTCGAAGGCTTTCTCCATGTCAACGAAAGCCAGGTACAGAGGTTTATCCTTGACTAGGTATTTCTCCTGCAGCTGTCTTACCAGAAATATATTATCAGTGGTGCTTTTCCTTGGCACAAACGCAAACTGCATCTCATCTAAACTGACTCTCTCCCTAATTAGCTGGGCTATGACCCTCTCTGTGACCTTCATTACCTGATCCAACAACTTGATACCTCTGTAATTATTTGTATCTAAAGTGTCACTTTTACCTTTGTAACAGTTGACTATGGTGCTGCTACACCAGTCATTGGGTACGACTCCTTTGTGTATCACCTGGTTAACAATACGGGTGACTAGGCTATAGCGGACACTGCCAGATATTTTGAGCATCTCTGCAGTGATTCTTGATGGGCCAGGGGCTTTTCCTGTCTTCATACTCTTAATTGCTTCGTCCACCAAGGGACTGTCAATTGGGATAGCTAGTCCCTCTGTTGGGTCGACATTTGGCAGACTCTCTTTCTCCCATTCGTTCTCTTCATTTAGCAACTTTTCATAATGGCGTCTCCAAGTCTCTCTCTTTACA
>NC_068981.1:198175584-198175982 GCF_001194135.2 Octopus bimaculoides | reverse complement strand
CTCAATGAACACAAGTGAGCCATCATCCATGCAGACACATTTCTCTCCTATGACATTATGATTCTCTTTCACACACTCTCTTGCAACATGAAACACTTCAAGTCTTTGGTCTTCATGGCGCAGGACATTGTCAAATTTTTTTCTTATCTGCTTCCCCTCTGGCTAAATAAACCTGTCGCCTAGCTTCCCTTCTAGCAGTCTGATACAATTCCCTGCTACCACCGTTCTTCCAGTCCTTCCAGGCCTGTTTCTTTTGTCTAATAGCCCGGTCTACCACATTGTTCCACCACCACATTACCTTGGTTCTGAGATGGGACTTTACACCATCCACAGATCTGGTTAGTGGCTCTCAATATGTATGTATATACATATATATATATCTATATATATATATATAT
>NC_068981.1:198175349-198175574 GCF_001194135.2 Octopus bimaculoides | reverse complement strand
GTTGGGTCGACATTTGGCAGACTCTCTTTCTCCCATTCGTTCTCTTCATTTAGCAACTTTTCATAATGGCGTCTCCAAGTCTCTCTCTTTACAGCCTCAATGAACACAAGTGAGCCATCATCCATGCAGACACATTTCTCTCCTATGACATTATGATTCTCTTTCACACACTCTCTTGCAACATGAAACACTTCAAGTCTTTGGTCTTCATGGCGCAGGACATTG
>NC_068981.1:198172774-198174543 GCF_001194135.2 Octopus bimaculoides | reverse complement strand
ATATATATATATATATATATATAGTCAATCCAAACATAAACAAGCAAGAAAAAACACGAAAAAACAACGCGAGGACGTGGAAAAAGTACAGTGTTATTGGACACTCAGGAAAGGAAAGAAAAGAAAGAGGATTTAACATTTCGATCGGAGATCTACGTCAGAAACATGGCATAAGTCCAAAGAAGAGAAGACAGAGAAAGAAAATCGCCAACGATACACACGTGGTCACATATATGTGTGTGTGTGTGTGTATCTATCTATCTATCTATATATATATATATATATATATATATATATACACCTCCATCATCTCACAATAAATGGAAGAATTTTCCTTCAAGACTTAACCCTCAACATGGTTACTTCAATCATTCAACTAGACACAACCTAACTAAACAACATAACTTTCCCCTCCACCCACATTACAACATTCAAAATAAATTCAACCCAAACCACATCAACCATAGACAATATAACAACCCTCACTACAACTGTAATCTAGTCTGCTACACAGCCACTCCACCACCAACATACTACCACAGATACACTTTACCCCATTTTCTCCTCGGCAAACCAAACACAACAGAGACTTTCTACAACAATCCACGTACGACAACCATTTTTTAGACTTAAATCAGAGAAACAAAGATGTGAAATGGAACAAAATGTTCAAAAACAACCAAAGATAATCAACTTATCAGCGAAAATCCTAAGTGCTACACAAACTAAAATTCTAGCAAGAGGTGTAAAGTTTACCCCAACCCCTCGCAGATCGAACCCTAATGAAATTAAGGATAACACTATGGATTTCTGCCGAAAATTACGCCTCGCAGAAGCACTACACAACTACACCAGCGAAGATGAGTCTATAGCAAAAAACAAAAGTGAATACTGTCCTACAAAAGGCAGAAATAAAGCACTTGATGCTTTTTGTGGACACATTACCAGTTTTCCTTTTAATACCCTACAAAAACAACTAATTAAATCCAATCTTAATGTAAACGAATGGAAAGAACTAATTGAGATAAAAAAATGATTCAATCCTCACCATTAAAGAAGCCGATAAAGGAAGTGCGGTAGTAGTGATGGACACAGAGTACTACAAAAAGTTAGTAGTATCCATGTTGGAAAATAATATTTACTATGAGAAGATAGTACAATACAACCCACAGAAGACTTTTAAAAACTTATTCTCCTTACTTCAATTACATGGAAAGGGTTTAACTAAACATGAAATTGACTATTTATCCAATTTTAAATACAGACCTAGTCTATTCTATGGATTACCCAAAATACACAAGGATCCACATATTTGTAAAGCTTGCAAAGTTTCTCCAAGCCTCTGCATTAATATTCCTCCCCCTACTGACCTCAAACTGAGACCCATCATTGCTGGCCCTGCTTGTGAGACCCACCATTTGAGCAACTTCCTCGACATCTTACTCAAACCGTTTCTAAAATATGTGAAAAGCTTCATCAGGGATGACTTAGACATGCTTAACCACCTCCCAAAGAGAATAAATGAAGGAACCTTGTTAGTATCATTCGATGTGGTGAATTTGTACACCAATATCCCACATGATTATGGCATAGAAGCGATCTCCTTCTGGCTAGAAAAATACCCACAAGAGATCTCAGGGCGCATCAACCACAGATTCATAATCGCAGCACTCAAATTCATCCTACTGAACAACTATTTCATGTTCGATACAGTTTACTATCAACAAAAATGTGGAATTGCAATGGGAACCCGAGCTGCACCAGTGATT
>NC_068981.1:198171274-198172764 GCF_001194135.2 Octopus bimaculoides | reverse complement strand
CAAACTCCTCGATTTCAAAATAATGCTTAACAATATTAACAGCAACATACAATTCACTATGGAACACAGCAGTAAACAACTCCCTTTTCTTGACATCCTAATTAAAATAGTCAATAACCACATAGAAACAGACATCTTCTATAAACCTACAGATTCTAAACAATACCTATTATTTAACTCATGCCACTCCAAACACATAAAAATTGATATACCTTATAATCTAGCGAAAAGAATCTGTACTATAGTTTCGGACTCCTAGACTCGTGAACAAAGACTTCTTGAACTCAGATCAATACTAATCAAGAGACATTACCCAATATCTTTAATAAATAATGGAATCAAACGAGCTAAGGAAATATACATACAAACATTAAGGGAAGTCAACCGAAATGCTAAACCAGACTTAAAAATACTCCCATACATCTCCACACATAACCCTAGAACCAACGTTATCATCCAAAATCTTCCCATCGTTACAAGAGATAAAACAATGAACAAAATTTTAGACTCACACAAAATTATCAAAAGTAAAATGCAACCTAAATCACTGAAAAAAATATTAACCAGTGCAAGACTGTATCCATTAACAACAGAACCAAAAGTAAAAAAATGTGGTCGACCTAACTGTGGGACTTGCCCCACCTTTTGGAGGGTTCTGAGTTCCACTTTAGACAAGGTGAAATTTTTAAGATTAAATCAAATTTCACCTGTACCTCATAAAATCTAATCTATGCCATTACATGCTTAGGGTGCAGTAATTACTATATTGGCCAAACAGGAATATCACTCCGTAGAAGGACTACTCTCCACAAAGAACAAATCCGCCACCCACATTACAGACAGATACAGGTCAGTGGACACATAGAAAGGTGTGCGAGGAATCTTAATCCTAATTTCCTAATTTTTCCCTTCTGTCAATGTTCACAGAACACATCAACACAACAAAGAATGAATAAAGAGGCAATTTTCATTAATAAATATCTTTCTTAACTAAATATAAACACATAACATCATATAGAACACCACTAATCTTCCGTTTAATATCACTAACCCCCATACATCCCATACGCCATTCACACCACAAATCCAGATCTACCCTAATTGCACCAAATCCAGAACTAATTACCGCCCTTACACATAATCTTTTTACTAAGGGACTAGTAGACTTGACACCGTTCAGAATTCAGTGTATACTCAAAGCAATGAATAGTATTATTACGAAACCGGTATGCTTGTAAATCTCTTTAACAATTCACAATAATGACTTTTTTTACCTTTATTCCTACCTCAGTTCATCTAATTGTATATATATATCGTTACTTTGCATATAAAGCCTTACCTTTTTGATTTTCATTGTGCATTTTCTCTTATTTTTCTGCTTACTTTCCCCTTACATTTCCACGGGTAGTTTCTATTTTGTTTTTTTCAACATATTTCTATTATATGTGTGGTAAGTAGCTTGCTTACCAACCACATGGTCCCGGGTTCAG
>NC_068981.1:198164965-198171174 GCF_001194135.2 Octopus bimaculoides | reverse complement strand
GACCTTCGATGCAAAAGATAATTCTTGGCAAATATATGTACCTTTTTCCATTGAAATTATTCACTGATATCGAAAAAGTGAAAACAGAATTCTATCAGATTGGGCAGATGTTGATGCACCATTTTGCATTATGTTTAAAGTAGCTTCTGGAATGTGGTGAATTGTTGCAGTCTGTTGCTGTCATTTTAAACCGGTTGCTTTCTTTCCCCAGCAAACTCTCTTCTTTGGAGGCATAATCTATGTATATATTAAACAGAACAACAAAAGTTATAATAGATGGCAGGGTCGGTACTTTTCACATATCTGTAATTTTTCAGATTAACACTCGGACGATTACCCAACCCTAATCCTAAACCTAATCCTAAAAGTAACCCTAATATTAACCCTAACCCTAACACTAAAGCCCTAACTCTGACCCTAAAACCGTAACCGTAACACTAATCCTAACCCTAACCGTAACCGTAACCCTAAACCCCAACCTCTAACCCTGACCCTAAAACCCTAACCCTAACACCCTAGTGAAAATCGTGGTATATTTACAAAACATTGACGAACGTTAGTTATATTTTACTGAATGATTGTGTACTTGCACGTGTATGCGTTTGAGAGGAAGAGGTAGAGAGAGGGGAGAAAGGAATAGAGGTAGTTAAGAGTTTTCTTACGACGGCTTCTACTTCATTAGAAATCTACGGATGCACATACGCACATAATTGAGAAAAATGAAACAATTATGGACGACTTGCTCCGAAATACCACGGAGTGGGGAACACTTCTCAAAAATAACCTGCAGTTGTTTCCTTCAAAATTCCTACATGCTTGAAATGTGCATACATCAAGGTATATTTGTAGAAAATTTCACGAAAAAAATATTCATTTTCCTGGAAGTTAAAAGGAATTTAATTGGAATTTCAAAAAATTGTCTCCTACTCCCTCCCAAAACACTTTTACCGAAAATTTTTGTATATTCGGAATTTACATAATAAATAATATATGCATAGAAAATTTCATAAAAAGATATTCATTTTTCTGAAAGCTATGACCTTCCAAAGTCGGTGGGTACAACTCTGTAGTTATGCCACATTGACGAACGTGAATGATTGTGTTTACTTGCACGTATATGCGTTTGAGAGAGCGAGAGAGGAAGAGAGGAAGAGGGGGAGATAGAGAACGGGAGCAATGTGTATGTTGTTGTCACAGATTACGTATGTGTGGTTGTGTGTTTTTACGTATCAATGTTATGAAAAATAAGTAAAGAATACTGAGAAGAAAGTTTAATCTATGACGTTGTATGTATCACTTTCTCTCTCTGTTGAGCGCGTGTGTAAGAACGCTGTGCCAGGCAGAAGGGAAGAAATATAAAAGTTGCTAGAAACAACAGCCAAATCTCCCTTAAATCACACAAAGTAAACGGAATTTTAAAAATCTAATTACTGCACTGGAAAGTTCACATCGAGAAAATTCCATTGATGTAAAAATTTTTACGAAAAAGTGGAAAATGTGGATTTCTATAAACTTTTAAAAAGGCTTCACACAGACACACAACATCAGCTTTATATATTAAGATAAACATCACTGGAATTTTGGTTTCAAATTTTGACACAAGGCCAACAATTTCAGGAGAGTGGCAAAGTCAATTACATCGACCCCAGTGCTCAAATGGTACTTATTTTATTGACCATAAACATCATTATCATCAGGCTAAACAGAATAGATACCATGGTACTGTAGGCTGTGGATAGCAAGCCTCCGGGAGTTCCAACAAAACCTGAATTAAAAGAATGATAATAACTGCTTCTGATAAGTAGACTAGATAAAGAGAGAAGAAACAGAATTACTTACCAAATGCCTCTTTAAAACTTACAATGTAAGTATCTTTGGTCTCTTGTCGTATTGAAGAAATATCTCCACCAGAACTTCTTTCTCTGTCTCCAAAATAGCTTTCAAGACTCTCAGAGCTGACATTTGAAGAAACTGTTTTCACTTGAACACTCTTTATTTCCTCAATTCTATCCACTTTCAGTGGATTTCCTTTCAAGGGTTTTTTTTGGCACATCTTCTGAACGTACTCAAAATCTGCAATGAATACAGGGAATGGAAATAAATGAAATTTTGGTAAAAGAATCAAATTGAAGTCAATTTACTGACATTTTAGCACATTTTACATTTAAATGATTTTGAGAATTCTACAAATTTGGAGATTTCAGCATTAAAATGCAGTTCCAATAATTTAATAACTCCATATAGGCACAGGTGTGGCTGTGTGGTAAGAAGGTTGCTTCCCAGCCATATGGTTTTCAGTTCAATCCCACTGTGTAGCACTTTGAACAAATGTATTCCACTATAGCCTTAGGTTGAACAAAGCCTTATGAGTAGATTTGGTAGACAAAGACTGAAAGAAGCCATCTGTCTGTATGTTACTGTCTCCATGCCTTGGCATCACATGCTTGTTGTAAACGAGTGTCCCTGTCATACAAGCAGTGTCCTTCATTTCCAGTCTTCCTTAAAACATGTCTGGTCACTGGGAAACATTACCTTACTTGGAAATAGGTGAGGGTTGGCAACAAGAAGGGCATCCAGCTGTAGAAAATCCAACTCATCAAATTTTGTCCAACCCATGCAAGCATGGAAAAGCAGACGTTAAAACGGTGATGATGATCATGATGATGGTGCTGATGATTAACTAATCCTTTAGTTAATGTTTACTGATCCTTAAACGTAAAAGGTATTTCTATTTAGGGATAAATAAAGTGTAAAATATAAGAAACAAAACTTGATTGAGCAGATTTATGATGAAAGACGATCCAGCCTCGACCATTCCAATATCTAGAATGGTAGCTCCCGTTTTGAAGAATGCAGGGTGTAATGGGAGGGATACTTTCCTGCTATTTCTGTCAGCCTGAGCAACTGTGTAAAGGTCTTCAGATCATTAAAATGTGTGTATTTTAAGGTAGAGATGGAAATTTCAACATTTCTCGTTGGGGCTCATTCTTGTATTCTAGAATATTGTACTTTGGTTAAAGACATTACAACATCAGAGACAAGATAGTGATGAAGTTATTTAGACAAAAAAAAAATTATTTCACTAAAAATACATAGAACTATCCAATTATTTCTAAAGATAAACCTTGATTTCAAATTCTGACACAAAGCCAGCAATTTGGAAGGAAAGGTTAGTTGATTGCGTCATCCCGAGTATTCAACTGGTATTTATTTCTTGAACCCTGAAAGGGTGAAAGGCTAGTAGGACAAGGAAGGAGAAGGAATATGGGAGAGAGTCAAGAGAGAAAGAGAGAGGGGGCCTGTCCACAAGCAAGTAACTGGGGTATTAGTAGTAGTGGGGATAGACAGGGTCTGCTTTGGCATGTTTTTTTACATTTGGATGCCATTCCTAATGCCAACCATTTCACAGAGAGGGCTAGGGGCAGTTTAAGTGAGGTAAGGTCTCCTTTCATATGGTTTTTATAGTAGGATGCCCTTCCTAATGCCAACCATTTTACAGAGTGGACTGGATGTTTTATACATGGCACCAGCTCCAGCAAGGTCACCAAGTAACTTGCAAAACAAGGATCTTTTGAGAGGAAGGGCAGTGGTATTGAAGGAGGTGGCTTTGTGATGTGATGTGATGTGTAGACAAAGTATGACAGAACGATGGAGACAGGTGCCTTGCTGTAGTGGAGTCTTGTATCCTTGTATGTTGGATAAATGATTTAACGAAGGACAGAAGAAAGAAATATGAGGTTAAACACTCCCTGCCAAACAGCTCACAGTCAACTGCTTGCCAATCATTCAACGGCTGACACTCGGACAATTCTTCAATTTAGAGCAATGTGCTGATCCACTTTCATTCATTTGGGTGGGGGGGGGGAAGCATTCCCCAACATGGTGATACAGGGTTACCCTCGTCAGAGGGAAGGAGCAAGAGAAAGAGAGAGAGAGAGAGAGAGGAGACCATGGTGGCAATGTAGCAGGGTATACTCTTAAAGTATGAGGATGGGAATGTAAATGGGTTAGTATTGGATTTGCCAGGGTGCATGAATAGGGAGTCCATGTGAATGCCAGCAGGAGTGGAAGGACAGGATCGGGCTGCAGGAGAAGAGACGGAGAGATAAGTATAGTGCATGAAGAAGAGGAGCAGAAATGTAGCTTTGGTCGATTGAGGCAGGGTGTATGAACGATTTAATGTGACATAGGGGTGGAAGACACAGCACTCTGAGAACTCAGTTTCACTGAGGTGGAGAGGTCTTCCCAAGAACCTTCTATTACCAGACATCTGAATCCATTGTCTTCTTGAGATTGGCTCTCTCTTCCACAGTTGCCATCCCCTTTAAGCAATCAACACTTCTAGATACAGCTATTTTCATTCATACGCATCACATTTCCAAACCAATGCAGTCTTCTCTCTTGCATGCAACGATTGATTCCTCTTATGAAGTGTAGAACCAGGTCAGAGATATTCTGACCATAAACACACCCAAGCGTCCTTCCTTGTTTAAGATGTTAGGTGTTACATGAAGAAGATTTAACTGCCTTTTCTAGCAAATCACGTCATCATTTAGAGGCCCCTTTGTTTACTCTATAGCTGAGAGGATTATGAGGTTCCCTGTACAATTAACTGGTTCCTGTATTTTTACAGATTCAATACGTAAGAATATTCTAGCATTCCACATCTGCACTTCTCATTCTAGTACATACACACACATATATATGCATATAAGAAAAGTGTGTGTGTGTGTGTGTGTGTGTGTGTGTGTGTGTTCATAATTTTCTTGGCATTCCCTGGTGGTCGTCAATGAGAGACACAAAGAAACAAGCAGTGTCCTTTGTTTCCTATCTTCTACAGAAACACGTTTGGTATTGGAGGAATATTATCTTGCTTCGAAGCAGGTGAAGGTTGGTGACAGGAGAGGCACCCAGCCGTAGAAAATGCTGCCTCAATGGATTCCATCTGATCTCTGCAAGCAAAGGAAAAGGGGATGCAAAAATGATGATGATGATGAAGACAATGATGATGATGATGATGAGGATGATGAAAACGCTGATGCTGCTGCTGATGATGATGGGTAAAAGTTTTATTGTTTTATTTCTGTAAATTTTCACAAGTCTTATTTTTTAAAATTCAAGTCTCAAAGAGAAAATTTTACAGAACTATGATTAAAGAATAAATAAATACCTTTCTCCGCCATGATTTCAACAGGTATTTTTGCTCTGCAACTGAAAAGAAAATAATTAGGAAGAAACATCGTTAAGGCATTGAATGCATCATTTGTACTCAAAGTAGGTTTTCTTTCCCTCTTTCTCATATTCTTTCTCTTTCTCAAACATAATTACAATTAAGGGAGAGACGAAAATCCTTCCCCTACTTATTTCAAACAACATCCTAACACCTCCAATATCCACCTGCATCCAATTCTTCAAGTAGTTCACTCACATCAGTGCAAGTGAAGAATACTGCTTACAACTTGTCTCCAACCATAATGTCTACAGAATCACTTGTGGATTCAGATTCCTCACTCAAATCCAATGCTTATCTATTCACCTTGCTTTGAATCGATGCCGTTATCTCATAGCTTAAACATTTTGATAATGGGATTATTTTGAGATGCTCTCTGTTTCTTTCAATTAATATTAAATATAACAAAGAATTTAATAAAATAACTTTGTTATCATTAAGCTAGTGTTAGGAACATGAATTGTGGAAGATTTTAATTCAAAACTTATGAAAACAAGACATTTGTACGACAGAGCCAGAACCGGTTTCAGCCAGGTTGGTATTGTAAGGGTTTTAAACATTTTGATAATGGGATTATTTTTTAGCATGACATTGTAGGGGAGGTGTTACAAAGGCTGGATCTTGCTAGTTCAACTATAAAACAAGTTACAGAATATAATCTAACTGATAGAACTGAACCTGTTGCACCCTGTGAACCAAAAATTAATCTAAAAGACCATAAGAAAAACTTTCACGTAAATCCTACTGTTAGACTCATTTGCCCAACGAGATCTGATATTGGTAGATTAAGTAAGCTTATTTTAGATAATATTATACCGTTCATTATTCCTAACCTTACTCTTAAATTATGGATTAATACTGATGAAGCTCTTAATTGGTTTAACTCTATTGACAACAATAATAATTTTTCCTTTATCCAATTCGATATCAACAATTACTATTCTAGCATTTCTCCTATACTCCTTAACAAAGCTCTCAT
>NC_068981.1:198163686-198164772 GCF_001194135.2 Octopus bimaculoides | reverse complement strand
GGAAATTCCTGAACTCCAAGGAGGCCTTTATAGGGATGATGCATTATTTATCATACCCACCAACAACAAATCAACCATAGAGAGAATGAGAAAGAATATTAGAAAATTCTTTAAAAACTTTAACCTTAGCATTACTTTTGAATATGGCACTAAAATCGTTACTCCTGCACCTTTAAATATTTCAAAAAGTAAATATTTTTTAAAACGTAAATCTTGTTAAATTTTTTAATTTAGTTTCTCTCATTTCCCTGACTAATAACTATTTTATTTGAGTTATGACTTTTAATATATACTTAGAATACATTTTAACCTTCTCCAACCCACTGATAGTAGTCCTACATCTTCTCTAAGTTATTCTGAGTCTCTTCTTTCTATCACTTTTTTGAAAATCTTAGCTTCATTTCTCTTAATTTAGTCCTGGTTTTCTATCTCTATTCCTCTCCCTTTTTCCCTCTTCTCTCTTCCCTCCTTTCTTACTGTTTGGATTTTGGCCATTAATATTATAGTTTTACTCATAAATAATACCACCCCACATTAATTTATATCTTATTTTAACTGGATATGTTTATCTTGTTCTAATTATTATTGTTCCCTATAGTTTTGAAATTAGTAATTCAGTGCTTCATTGTATTATTCTATTTATACTGTAGAATAGATATATTTCTTAATATATTTCTTAATTAAGGTCAATACCTTGACCTTAATTCCCATACCTTAAATTTTTTCCAAATTTTTACCACTCCTTAGAGTATTGTCCTTCCATTTCCTTGTTTTTTTTTTCTTTCCCTCATGCTTGATTTACCCCTAACCTGCTGTCCACCACTACTTAACCTACCTTCCTCTAAATTTGAAATTACTACTATCCCTCCTATTAGATTTTAAATTCTTGTTTGATTCACTTGTCTGTGAAACAGCAGCATAGTCGAGATGTGTTTTCTTCTCTTACTCTTGTTTTTTGCAAACATCTTCAAAATGACTTTCTAAAATGAAATTCCATTATGCAGCTGAGGAGTACATTTTCATTGTATTTTCTGTAGTGTTCTCACTACATGAATAAATGGAGCTTGTACGAAACGTACGTACTGC
>NC_068981.1:198162402-198163142 GCF_001194135.2 Octopus bimaculoides | reverse complement strand
GTAGAGCAATCTTCAGCTGCACAAAAATGTAGAAAAATTACAGTAGAATAGACATTTTATAATTGTGGCAACATTTAAAATCCAAGTGGGAAGAAGAATACATAAAAATCCATTTTGACATAGCCAAGGCTATCAGGCTAGTAATTAGTTTTAGGTAGAATTCTAACTGTCTCTGATTTTATTGTCTCTTATCTAGTGGTTATAGTATAAGGAACAATCCCTTCTAAGGAAAGGGAAGGTGTAAGCATTATACATGGATATAGTTATAAAGGTTTCTCTGGTCAGAGTGGCAACACTATTTTAGGTTGGGTTTGTTACTGCTATCATAATGTTTGAGAATTGAACCATATTGTATTTATTATGTAGATCCCGAATATACAAAAATTTCCGGTGAAAGTCTTTTGGAATGAGGGTGGGGGACAATTTTCGGAAATTCCAACAGAGTCCACTTAAATTCTTCTTAACTTCCATGAAAATTAATATTTTTTCGTGAAATTTTCTACAAATATACCTTGATGTATGTACATTTCGAGCATGTAGGAATTTTGAAGGAAACAACTGCAGGTTATTTTTGAGAAGTGTTCCCCACTCGGTGGTGTTTCGGAGCAAGTCGTCCATAATTGTTTCATTTTTCTCCATTATGTGCGTATGTGCATCCGTAGATTTGCAATGAAGTAATACGCTGCTTCTGTTCTCTTCTACTTCTCTACTAGAAACGTTTACTTTGGAATTTACTTCTA
>NC_068981.1:198158694-198161700 GCF_001194135.2 Octopus bimaculoides | reverse complement strand
CGAAAATTTTTGTATATTCGGAATCTCCGTCATCGAAAACAGGAATCCAGTGAAAGAAAAAAGTCGGAAAGGTCGGTTTCAGGGGCAGTGACTGTGTGCCGGGCCCAGCAAATTAGCCATACCCATTTCTCTGAAAGTTACTGGGAAACAAAGCTTTGGTGGGGGGGTCACACTTTTGTGGGCCAATACAAAGGACGAGGACGAGAGATTGAGAGGTGGGTGAGAGAGAGACGGGGAGGAAAGAAAGAAGGAAAGAAACAAAGAGAGAAAGGAAGAAAGAGGGGAAGAAAGGAAGAGAAAAGAAAGATAGGAGGAAAGAAAGAAAGAAGGGAAGAAAGAGGGAAAGAAAGAAGAAAGAAAGAAAGAAAGAAAACATCTAAACAAAAACTCAAGTGTCATGTTACGGCCTTTTAACGCCCCACCCAAGAAATCAAAATGAAAACAATGAAATTAAGACAGAAAATGAATTGTTGTAAAAAGAAGATGACGTAACATGTAAATATATTTCCGTGATCAACAAACATTACAGAGTAACCTTTTACTAAAGCGGCTTCAATTAACAGAAAACCTATTTCAGAAATCTTGGATAAATAATTCCCATGTTTTCGATGATAACAAATTATTCCGATTTCGCTAAAAACCACACAGCATTTCAAATTTTTAATTTGTTCCTCCCGCTCCGCTTTTATCAATGTATACAGGTATTGTGTATATGTATGAAATGTATAGTATATCTGTATGTATGTATGGTGTATTACATTGATTAATAAAGAACCGAAAAAAAAGTCTGTTTATTCAGAGATTCTTTCAAACCAAATCCAAACAAGTTTCCACATATTCCTTCGGTTGCTTCTCACTACATTTCCTGTTTCAAACCTAGCCCGGATTTGCTATATTTTCATTCTACTGGGGCAGTCATTTGCCAGACAACCCCATCGTCTTAAATATTCTTTTCTACTCTAGGCACAAGGCCGAAATTTCGGGGGAGGCGGCTAGTCGATTAGATCAACCCCAGGATGCAACTGGTACTTGTTTTATCGACCCCGAAAGGATGAAAGGCAAAGTCGACTTTGGCGGAATTTGAACTCAGAAAGTAAAGATAGACGAAATAATTGTAAGTATTTCACCAGGAATGTTAATGTTTCTGATGTGTTAGTATCCCTGATAATGAAACAATTGTCTTCTTCTAGGGTGTGGCCTATATGAGGAGATTTGGCTACCATTTCTAGCTTGACGTACGTTAAAACTGTTAACATAATTTTATGGAATCCAGGTAACAGAAAATTAACAGGTAAACTATGGGGGTTTTGTCTGGAGGGGGGATTATCTGTGAGGGTTTTGTCCTAGATGGAGACATAAATCATTTGTGACTTTATTGCAGGTCACCATTTTATGACCAGGAAATCATGGCATGCCTACACAAGTGCCCCTCCATCGATTTTGTTTCTTCGTAACTTTCAGGAATGTTGATGTTCTTGAATGAAATTTACTAGAAATACCTTTAAGAGGCAAAATATCGATGGCTTTACAGACATACGTAATGACACACATCACATATACCTACAGAACTTGGAAATATGCACGCACTCATACACACACATTGTGAAAATGAAGAAGAAACAAATCCGCGTAGTTATAATGTAATGGAAAGTATTGAAAGCGATTTTGTAAAGTATTTGTAAAGCAATGGAGAGACAGGATTAAAGAAATTCAATTGGGAAGATGTAAAACGAAAACTTACCTCGTAACAGCCCTGAACAAAACTGAAACTTGAATCTTTATTTGATGGTTTTTAAGCTGTTCATTGGTTTAACAATAATCTTGTATGACATCAGTGTTTTTTCCGAGAGAAACACTTCTCCCTCTGACCTCTTTTATACAATTTACTTGTACGAAAACTTTGTGATGAAACTTTATTATTATTTACAAGACAACATGAAGAAAACTTTTCAAAAGAAGAAAAACCTGAAATAGTTTTAATCGGAAATGAAGGTGAATGTAGATAGAATTTATTTGGTTGGCATGTTTTTTTTTTCCACAAACCTTCAGAGTGTGTGTACACATACACGCACGCATGCATGTATGCATGCACACTCACTCACTCACACACACACACACACACACATACATGCATATATATACATTGGTAGCAGATAGCATTTTCCCACAAGTCCCCTGCCTGTTATTCTCTCCTGTTACACTAGGAAATTTAGATCTTTTCGAAGCATCCATGGGTCAAACACGTGATACAGAGGAGAAATCCTTTGTATAGTTTCACATAATTTAGTTAGGAATAATATATATATATATATATATATATATATATATATATATATATATATATATATATATATGCTCAACCAAATCGGTTTTCCTTCTCTTTGGTCAGTGGATGCTCACCCAAAGGGCGTCTAACTTTCTAATTTCAAGGTGCGACAACACAAACCTTACTCTTTCTATCTACCCTTATTCTATTAGCCTGTCCTTCTCTAGTAGTCACTCACAGATGAAGATAACTACCATACACGATGGACCATAACGGTTAATGACCAGTGTATACAAACAATCCTACATTGTAACCAGAGTAATAATCATATAGATAAAATAGCCATCCAAACAAACAATTAATGTTGTTCTTCTTCACTCATTTATTTGACTCATATCATTACAAAACCTGACTGTTGTAATTGGTGAGTTCACACACACATACGCACATACATACAAATACACACATACATACCATACATACATAACATACAGACATGCACACACACACACATACATACACACACATACATATACACATGCATACACACTCATATATACATGCATACATATGTATGTATGTCATTGCTCAGTTTTATTTCAAGATTTCTTGCCAATAGAGAAAGAGCTGGTTTCTAACCTAGATCCAAGTTTCCTTCATTGCAATTACAACATCAACAATGTATTTTGTTTGTATGTATGTATGTATGTATGCATGCATGAATAAGTATGTATGTATGA
>NC_068981.1:198153748-198158684 GCF_001194135.2 Octopus bimaculoides | reverse complement strand
TATGTATGTATGTATGTATGCATGCATGAATAAGTATGTATGTATGAGTGTGTATGCATGTGTATGTATGTATGCATGTATGTATGTGTATGCGTGTGTATGTATGTATGTAAGTATGTGTGTATGTATGTATGTATGTATGTATGTATGTATGTATGTATGTGTATGCAAGTATATTTGTATGTATGTAAGTTTTGTTCACGTTCCTCTTCAGCAAGTTCAAACCAGTTGCTAATGAAGCGACAAGACTCTCAGATGGTAAATCACTGGAATGTGTTACAAATCTTCACTATGCCATTCAGAGATCAGATTTTGGAGTTCTCTTTTGATCTTTCTTCGAAAAAGCCTAGCATTTCTAGGTGTTTGTGTAAGTTTGTAAGCACATAGCCTAATGCACCTATGATGATAGGTACAAACGAGAACTTGTAGTCATGGTAGAAGCAGTAAAGAAATTGTTTTCCAAAGTCCTACAGCATGATGATCAGACTTGAAGTGTATCGGATTGCCAGACAGTGTGTCAGAGGAAAGCAGGATATTGTGGGAAAGAACTGTGAGTGGATGGATAATGGTATGCTTGCACTCAAAGACGTGGGCAAGAAAGAAGGATGGAAAAGTTACTATGCCAAACTGTTGAATGTAGAGAACGAATGGGATAAAGGGAGTCTCCCTCATGTGATCCCAACAGATGGACCGGCTATCCTAGTGGACAGCGATATGGTAGAGACGGCAATTAAAAACATGAAAACATGGGAAAGCCCCAGGTTCACCCAGAATCACAGCAGAGATGCTCAAAATATCCGGTAAGGCAGGTTATGGGCTTGTCACCCACATAGTTAATTAGGTCGTTAAGGAAGGTGTAATACCCAGTGACTGGCATAGCAGCATAATCGTAAGCTGCTACAAGGATAGATAGAAGTAATTACAGAGGCATCAACTCCTGGGCCAGGTGAGGAAAATTACATAGAGAGTTGTGGCACAGAATTTGGCTAGACCAAATGCAGTTCAGCTTTATCCAATGAAGAACCACTTCTGATGCTATTTTCATAATCAGGCAATTGCAAGAGAAGTACTTAGCTAAGAATAAAACATTATAATTGGTATTTGTTAATCTAGAGGAATCTTTTGATAGAGTGCCCCGCTGTGTGACATGGCGGGCTCTGAGGAGGATAGGGATAGACAAGTGACTGGTGAAAGCTGTACAGGCCATATACAAAGACGCTGTCAGTAAGGTAGAGTTAACCACAAGTACAGGGAAGAATTAGGTGTATAGGTAGGAGTTCATCAAGGCTCAGTCCTTAGTTCCCTCCTTTTCATTATTGTCCTCCAGGTCACCTAGGTAGGTAGACCTGTACAATATGTAGTAAAAATGTATGGAGGAAACTCTCTATGGTGTATCCAGTGAAAGCTATGGTCACACAAGGGGTGCAGTAGGTTAATTGGAAGGTTTTCGTATATGGAAGATGCACAGGGTCCATCAAAACATTAGAGACCTGGAAAACTGAGATTCTCAAATGCCCTGGTGGCACATTAGGGGTAGTAGATGATTTCTGAGACCTAGGGGACCAAATTAATAATAGGGGAAGATGCACACAAAGTGCAATAGCTAGAATAAGAATAGGATGGGAGAAATTCAGAGAGCTGTTACTTTTGCTGGTTACGAAAGGTTTCAAAGAAAGATTGTATGATGCATGTCTACAGACAACAATTCTACATGGTAATGAAATGTGGGCCCTGAATGAAGAGGTTAGAGAGGAATGAGGCTAGTATGCTCTGTCAGGTGTGTAATGTAAGCGTACATTTTCTACAGAATGCCAGTGTTCTGAGAGAGAAGTTAGGCATAAGAGGAATTGTTTGCTGTGTGTAACATGGAAGACTGTGCTGGTTAGGTCATGTGGTGTGGGTTGATGCCGACAGCACCATAGAGAAGTGCATTTCTCTCAGAGAGGATGGAACACGTGGAGGACCCAGGAAGATATGGAATGAAGTGCTGAACAATCTCAGGATGCTGAACCTTTCAGGTGAGATGACGAATGACTGAGATACCTGGCACCTGGCCTTAGTCAAAAGACTACTACCTTGTAACAGAAGTTTTAGGACCAATCCTTCTGCGGCAATTGCAGGGGTACTATGTGAAAGCGCTCACATGGTACCACTTAAAAGTGCCCATGTCATGATATGTAAAAGTGCCCATTCGACAATACGTAAAAGCACCAGTCCAATGCCATGTAAAGCGTCCATGCATTGTCACGTAAAGCGTTTGTATGGTGTTACTTAAAAGCACCATTGTGGTGTCACCTAAAAGAGCCCGTGTGGTGTCAGGTAAAAGCTTCCATGTGGGGCCAGAGGTAAAAGCATTCAGCAGATTCTGCAAAGTGTTAGGAAGGACATCCAGTCATAGAAACCAAGTCAAATCAGACTGGAGCCTGGTGCAGCTCACTCCCCTGCTTGCGAGCTCTGGTCACACTCCAATGATTGCCAACATGTACAACTGACGTTAAAGGATGTTGATTCAATACTTAGAAAACCAACCCCAATACCAATCCACTGACCTCTTTAGAGAGCTTTGCCACAAAATAGGCCAACAGTAGCAGCAAGACATGCAGGCAAGATCATTCAATCCCATTTCTCAGATTACAAAATGTTGTCAACACAAGGACAACAACAGCCGAGTCATCATGACTATAGAAAGCAGTGAATACAAGGACAAAAATACCAACAGCAGCAACAAGCATAGAAAGAGGAACAGCAATGACAATAGAGAGATCATGGCTAGAGGAGAAAAGGAGGACAGTGAAAATTATAAGAAAGACAACAGGAGCTGTCGGAATCCAGTCACCTCCTTTACACACACCAACAATAGAGAGATCATGGCTAGAGGAGAAAACGAGGACAGTGAAAATTATAAGAAAGACAACAGGAGCTGTCGGAATCCAGTCACCTCCTTTACACACACCAACAATTTCCTTTTCTGCCTACCTCTCTCTCAGAACACTAGCACTCTCTCAAATAAGTACACTAACATTACACATCCAGTGGAGCATACTAACCTCATTCTTTTCTAACCTTCACATGTCCTCTGCATTCAGGGATCACGTCTCACTACCGTGTGGAGTAATTATCTCTCTCTAAGGCACACAAGTGCTAGGGACATAAAGAAGCACCCAGTAAAGCAGATATTGAAGTGCAATGCAGTCCTTGCAGCAGTTGGATCCTATCAAACTGTCAAACACATAGCAGCCTGGAGAAAGGACGCAAAATAACGACGATGACAAGAAGATCATGGTGATATATAACCAAGGAAGTTAGAAGCTGATGCAGAACCACACAGCTCTGATTGCACTGCTATCCAGGGCAGAAACAACTGTAAGCCAATGAAGTTTATTTAGTAATTAGTCTTCCTTTTATATATATATATATATATATATATATATAAAATTAAGTGGGGAATGGAGAAACAAACACAAGAAGAAGCAAGTCAATTGGGCTAGTTAGCCATTGATTTGATTATGTGGAGATTGTATAATGATTCATTATTTACGATCGTTTCGATGTGCCAATTTGATTCGCAGATCTCTTCAGAATTTTGAGAAGTATGTTAAAGTTCATGGTGTGAGAGATGCAGGAATAACAGTTAGTGGATATAGTATTGCATATAGTGGTATAAGAATAGAGTTAGGTAAAGTTAGTCTTGCATTTTAGCTGAAGTTGTGTTAGTAGTCTTTCTGCGAAGGAGAGGTAGGGTGGGTGCTGTTCAAGCTCGTAGTTCCAATTTTGGTCAAACGCATTCCGCACGTGTTTATTTTTAAAATTCAAGCGTGTCTTTGTTTTTTAGCACTATCGGTGTTAGTAAAGGGGAGTAACTCTAAGTTTTGGTGAAGAGGGAGCTAACTCTGACCTTATTAATATTTAATTATACTTAGAAAAGGAAAATTCTTTTTTATAAATTCAACTATACTTAGAAAATGAAAATTTTGTAGTGTGTAGACAAATTTGGTTATTTTTGTATCGCTTGTTTAAAAGATGTTTTGTAGTCGTTAGGATTTTCAGGCGTTCAGTTAGACAGAGGTCACAACGTTTGTTAGTTGGGTTATAAAAATTTGTTGCTTTTAGTATATGCCATTTTAGTTTGTATTCTATCTTATTGTCCTTATTGTCCTGATGAATTTGGCTTTTCTCTATTTTTAAAGCTAGATTGGTGTTCGTTGTATCTGAGGCATATTTGGTTTTTCGTGGCGCCAATATAAGATCTACTGTGGCCGTAAGTGTGTACGGCGCATTGGTAAACTTCATTTTCGGTCTTACATCTATTGGAGAAATTGCATTTATTCCTATCTCTACAGCTACATAAATTATAAGGGGTGTCTATGTCTGTGTGTTGTTGTGTGGCTCTATTGTTTTTTTTTTCGTGTGTCTCTGCTAACAAGGGGTGTTGGATTAGGGTTGGGGTTTGTTCTATTAGTTGGACGGTTGTTAGTTTGGTTGTTCGTGGTCTTTCTAGCTGTATAGAATGCGTCTAATTTTTTATTATTAATAGATGCTAAGATGGTAGCAAAGTTACACGTCAGGCTGTGGCCTATTCTGATTTTGTTCTTAAATATTGCTGCGTATTTATTATTTATATTTAGTTGTTTATCTTTTATGTTCATTAATGACGAACTATGTTAGATTTGAGGTTCATGGTGTAGGGGATAATTAGCCAGATCGTATCCCTATTGTTCTTATTGTTATTACGGCTATGTCTGGTATAGAACCTGCCATCATAGCTGGGAAGGCTAGTGAATTTGTCTTTATGGCTATCTAATTTATTTCTATAGTTAGGTTTATTTTTAATATGTGTCTTATCGGTGTTAGCTGTGTTAGTATTGTTTGGTTTTTGTGGGCCCGGGGTATGGTTTATTTTAGTCCGCTGGGTCTCGCTGTTATTAATAATAAACTT
>NC_068981.1:198140517-198150404 GCF_001194135.2 Octopus bimaculoides | reverse complement strand
AAAAAAAAAAAAAAGGCATATGACAAAAATTCAAATATTTTAAGACAATTTTCACTATTTTTAAATTTTCGAACACGGAGTTAATTTTTTGCATGCTAAAAATGACTTTATTTATTGATTTTATAGTAAATAGAAAATGTGTGGCTTTGTCTCTATGAGCAGTACTAAAAGTCTGTAGTGAGGCTGTTCAGAATAAGACAAATGCTACTTGTAATTATATTCTATTGAATATTAATTTGATTTACTTAAAATAAAGTAATTTTTCATTTGATGGACAGATCAAGAAATTAATTTTTTTTGTAATTAAACACTTTCAAACTTCGGATACTGGTAGAATGTGCCATATAAAACATCTTTTACTCTTAGTGTTGTTGAGAAAAGTTTCTATTTCCGAAGTTATTTCGTGTTAAAGTTGTCGTATTTCGGTAATTTCAACCAATCAATGACGTGTATTCAGCTGAATAAAGATACTGCTGTTATTTGTCAACAACAACAATCGGCGGTGTATATTTCGTTTGTCACTGTTATTTATGACACCGTTCGTGCGTTTGTACTGGTTTTAGCTTTAGGGTTTTATGGTTAGAGTTAGAGTTAGGGTTTTAGGGTTAGTGTTACGGAAAAAAGTGAAAAATAAAGAAATTGGAGGTGGGGGGCAAAAAATTTCAAAATTCCGATTTTTGGCAAAACTTTTCTCAACAACGCTAAGAGTAAAAGATGTTTGATACATTTTCAGATTAACACCCGCACGATTTTCACTACGGTGTTAGGGTGGGAATTCCGTCCCGAACCCTAACCCTAAACCCTAGTGAAAATCATGCGGATGTTAATCTGAAAATTTACCAGATGTTTTATATGACACATTCTACCAGTATCCGAAGTTTGAAAGTGTTTAGTTTAGTTACAAAAAATTAATTTCTCGATCTGTCCATCTAAAGGAAAGATCCCGTTTTGGTAAATTTTCAGATTAACACCCGCACGATCTTCACTAGGGTGTTAGGGTTAGGGTTTTAGGGTCAGGGTTAGGGTTACGGTTAGGGACGGAATTCCCTAACCCTAACCCTAAAACCCTAACCCTAACACCCGAGTGAAAATCGTGCGGGTGTTAATCTGAAAATTTACCCCCATTTTTATGATTAAAATATGAAGAAACAGAAAAGAAAAGAAATAAGAAACGAAATGGAATAAAGTATGTGGGAGGGGGTAAAGCAGTGGAAGGTTGAGGGGAGGGGCAGTGGGCCACATCCTAGAACAAGTTGGGTGCTTACATTTTGTTTTGTCGAAGGTTTTTCATTTTTTAATGAATTCTCTTCAAATTTCTCACACTGATGTTGTGTAGAACGCTGACGATGAAAATCGCATTTATCCCACCCCCTCCAAAAAATTAATTATAAAGAGATTAGAAGCATCCAAAGATACATAATTTAGCCAATATGGATAAACAACGATACACTGGAGTTGCCATGGTAACAGACAGTTTCGACTTCCGCTTGTGAGGACAATAAACTTATTTCATTGGCTAAAATTACATGACTTCAACTGCTTCTAACTTCTTTACTATTGATTTTTCAAAAAAAAAAAACAACATAATTTTAATAATTAGCTTATATAACTATATCAGTGTTAGAAATTTGAAAACAATTATTTGAAAATTGAAGAATTTTCAAGGAAACGAAAATGTTCCGGAAACTATAAAGTGTGTGTAATTTCAATATTCACTGCCGAGTTGACATTTCTCCCTTAACAACAACATTGTTGATGTAATGGCGACCACTACTCGCAGGATTAATTTTATTGCCTAAAACATCTTTACTGTGAGTTATTTGGTCCCAATGCTCAAGTTTGTTAAAAATTTAGGGAAGTTTTCACCTTCTGGAGGAAAATTGTCGAGAAAGAGATCTGACAGTGTCTGTTTAGACAATGAAAGTAGTAATTTGTCATCGAATGCGCTCACCGATGGTATCTATATTGTTCGGGACAAGGAATTGGGAAAATTACACAAAGCTGCTTGGTATGGACAACTGGAAAAAGTTAAAGCTCTCGCCAGAAGAGATCCCAGTCCGCTGGATAAATGCCACAGGTTTCTTAACTACTTTTATTTTCAATAAATTCTTTAATGTTTTCCTTCAAATTAGTTACAAATTCCCAACTTGGCGCCTCTGAAAGAATATTTCCACGAAGTTTTGTGTACTTCGAGACGTTATTCTAGTCTTTTAAAACTTTTATATTTCTCAAGTTTCGTTCTTCTCCTTGAAAAACTTTTTTTTCGGATTCCTGTTTTAGATATTGGAGATTACGAATGTACAAAAAAAAAATTATTATTTCACACTTAACTTCTCCCAATTTAAATTTTTGATTTTGTTTACTTTAAATAGATTGTAGCGAATTGAACGAAACATGCAAATCGAAATTAAATACAAAAACATTAAAGTGAAAATAATTAGCGTTTTACTTGTGTTTGCCATAAATAATCGTAAATAATAATTTAATGTAAATTAAATTTGCACTATTTTATGAGTAACAAACATTAGTGTTTAATAATTTAGTGTCATAAATTTTAATAAGGAGCTCAAATTTCACACCTCCCCCAATTTTAAATTTTGAACTTTTTCATTCATTTATTTATCTGCTTATTTATCTCTGTCCGTTTATTTATAAAATATATTTGTCAACTAAATATGGCGATCCTATGGAAGACGGTGTTACCCTTGTTTTTAGCCCCAGGTAGACATTCATATCTATCTATATCCATCTCTTCATACACCTATCTTTATGCTTATTGAATTTAAAATTTTGAAAACGTGGTTTCTTGCATATTCGGAATCTCCGTAATCGAAAACATAAGGAAAGAAAAATTTCGAAAAAGTTCAAAATTTTTAAGGGCTGATGGTGGTGGAGTTAATTTTTTTCTTTTCTTTTTGCTTATTCGTAATCTCTGAAACGTAGGGATCCGAAAAAAAATTTTTTGGACAAAATGCATTTTTCAAGGAGAGGTGCGAAATGCATAAAAAAAATTGTTTCCTTTTGTATCACAAAATTATTAAAAACTTTATTTTGTATGAAATAATTTTTAGAATTTAAAATTTCTTTTAAAGAATCTATTGAGAGGCTTTGGTCAAATTTCCTGTAGGTTGTTGTTGTTTATCTCGATATCAGGTTTGTTCAACCGTGACTACCCAGGCATTGTATCTATGACCACATTATTCCATTTAAGACAGTACGTTTTGAGAGAGATTTGACTACTATTTTTAACAAATCGAGTTCCTCTCTGTCACCGGCTTCTTTTCCATAAGTTGCTGTTTGACTACAGGTTAGCTCTGATTAACTAGAGTTGTTCTATTCAGGACTCTCCTACTGGTTTTTCAGCCGTAGTGTAACCAGGACTACGCTATCCATTGTGTCCCACCTTTTTAAAGCCAGTTCATGTAATCGAAAATTTGGCTGCTGTTTCTAAGAATTCCAGTGACCACGTGGAGGTCTCCTTGTTGACCAAACTTTGCCATTTCAGTTATTCTTACTTATTTCTATTAAGTGTTGTTGTTACTGTTTAACCCTAGGTGGGGTTTTGTCCAGCAGACTCGGGATCAATTATTTTTTTAGTTACTGAATCTGAAGGGAAGGGTGGTGCTCATGATTTTCCCAGAGCTTCTTTTTATCAGTGAGATCGATGCCATTAATGTTCCAGCTGCAGGAAGGGAATTCCAGAGAGCTGACATATTGGGAAGGAAGGACATATTGTATTGTAGGCTGCATGTCTGCTTTGTAAAGAATCGATTCTGATTGGGGGTTAGAAATAGCAACCAAATCTTCCTCAAATCACATCCTATTATATTTAAAAGAAATGATATATCGAATATTGTAGTCCTAAATAGTGGTCATGGCTGGACTACCTTTGATTATAGGTCTTTCACTGAACCACTAAGCTACTAGGACATAAACCAACCAACGATGGTGGTGGTGGAAGGGACACTAAACATGAAGACACATGCATGTATATACATTTGTGTGTGTGTGTCTTTGTATTTGGTGTCCCACCCCATCGCCACTACTTGACAACCAGTGTTGGTTTGTTTACGTCCTAGTAGCTTAGTGGCTCAGCAAAAGAGAATGATAGTATAAAACTTAAAGATTAAGTTCTGATTTGTTTGACTAAAGCATTCAAGGCCCCAGTATGGCCACAGTCCAGTAACTGAAACAGTATAAGATTAAAAAAATAAATAAATAGAAAAAAAAACTGAGTTTAACCTTTTTCTTACCATATTTCTGTTGAGATGATCTGTGTTTCTTTCAATTACTTTAAATATAACAAAGAATTTAGTAAAATAACTTCGAGTGAAAAGCAGATTGTATGATGCCTGTGTACATACAGCTATGTAACATGACAGCGAAACATGGGCTTTGACTACAGGGAACTTGCAAAGGCTTCAAAGAAATGAAGCTAGTATTCTTCATTGGATGGGTAATGTCAGAATGCATGTATGACAATGTGTAAATGATTTAAGCGGTAAATTGGGTATAAGAAGCATCAGATGTGGTGTGCAAAGAGAGAAGGCTGCATTGGTTTGGTCATGTGATGTGTATGGATGGGGACACAAGTGTTGAGCTCTAATTGTAGAAGGGGTAGACCCAAGAAGATGTGGGACAAAGTGGTGAGATCTTCGGACACTGGGCCTCACTGAGGAAATGCCTTCAGGAGGTTTGGCGATTTGCTGTACTTGATAAGACAGTTCAAGCTAGGTAAAATTGCTGTCTTCCATACCTGCAGGTTTGTCCTTTCAGCTGCCGGTGCCACTTAAAAGACACCTGTGCATGTGGCACATAAAAAGTACCCAGCACATTCTTCTATGTTGCTGGCATTAGAAAGGGCCTCCAGCCATAGGAACCATGCCACAACAAACAGTTGGAGTTTGGACAGCTTCCTACTGGCCAGCTCCATGTCAAACTGTCCAACCCATGCCAGCAGAGAGAGTGGATGTGAAAGGATGATGACACAACAGGCTTCTCTCAGTTTTCGCCTACCAAATTGACTAGCATGGCTTTTTGTCCGTCTGATGCTATACTAAAAGAAACTTGCCCAAGGTGCCACGCAGTGGAGCTGAAGTTGAAACCATGTGGCTGGGAAGCAGACTTCTTTTCACACAACCCCTCCTGCTTGTGTGCGGGTGTGTGTGCCTTATATCCACACACTGTCACCCCTTAAGAGACTCTCCCATGGCTGCTACTCCATGTTGTTTAATAGACACTGCTATGTCTATACTCTGTTCATTAATATAGATTCCCATTTTCTTTTCCCTGCCTTATCTTTACCCTCTGTTCTTTAAGAGACCCTACCCTAACCTTCACCCTGGAAAGACAGAATCCAAGGCACATTCTTGCTTTGCAACTCTTTTCATTTGATTTCCTGACCAACAGACAATTAATTCCCTATTGAACATTCTATCATTCAATTTTAGTGTTTTATTTGTTGTAGAACGCCATTGCATTTGGCATGTTGTCAAGGACATGCTGCCATTGTCCAAGAACTTTTGGCATGGAATGCTCGCACCAGCATTAGTGATAAAGAAGGTAAAACACCATTTATGAAGGTAATTGTCTCTGGAGATTTTCTTTCATTTTTTTTTGCTTTTATAAAAAACTAATTCCATAAACATTGGTCGTTATTTCCAATCTTTCCGTAGAAATTCTTGATCTCAATAATTCTTCATAGCTAATATTATTGATTACTTTAATCATTTCCCAATGTCACCATCCAACCCATGCAAACATGGAAGACAGATGGTAAGTGATGATGAGGATGATGATGGTTATGCTAGTAATTACATGTTTAAAGCGGCAAACAAAGTATGAAATATGCAAACTGGTCTGGAATGTTCATTGTCATCGTTTAATGTCTGCTTTCCATTCTGGCATGGGTTGGACGGTTTGACTGAAAACTTGTAAGCCTGGTAGTTTACTTTAACCTGTAATACTTGTGGGTTTATAAACTGTATTTGGATTGTTGACACTGATGGCGACTGGGGTTGAAACATGCATGAACAGCTGTTCTCTCTTTTTCTGGCTGCAAACTTGATGTGTACAGCTATGGCTTATACTCATTATAACACACTATTCTATGTACTAATTCTATATATACATGATATGTACATGATATAAAAGCACAGGTGCTTTTTACTTGCTGTGCTGTTGCCATGTTATAAGTACTTATGCTGGCACCACATAAAAATGCTTCCATGCTGATGTCACATAAAAAAGAACTCTGCAAAGTGGTTGGATATCCAGTCATAGAAATTATGCCAGAACAGCCCTCTGGCTTACCAGCTCCTGTCAGCATGGAAGACAGATGTTAAACGATGATAATGAAGATATTGTACATTATTGGTGAGATTGTTGAAATGCTTGAAGAGAGGTGTGTTGTGTTCAAGAAGTAAAGTGGAGGGGAGCTTCAGCCAGGTTCCTCATGGGCAAGAAATATAGGTACGGAATCTTCTGGGAAGCTAACAGCATCAGGGTAGGGTATATGGGCATACCTCTAGCAGAGAAATGGGTGGATAAGGTAATTGAGGTAGTCAGAATGTGCGATGGAGTACTTAAGCTTTGGCTAGTTTTGCAGAGTATTACAGCAACAATTATCTCTGCCTGTGTCCCTCAAGCAGGTCTGCTAAATGAACAAAAGGACTGCTTGTATGATATTCTTTTGCAAGCTACCTCAAAGACAAATGACAATCACCTCATCTTTGTGGTTGGTAATTTCAATAGACGTGTTGGGTAGCAGCCAGGTATCTTCCATAGTATGCATGAGTCCCATGGCATTGATTCCTGAAATGAAGAAGGAACAAGGCTGCTGGAGTTCTGTGATGCAAATAACCTATTGATCTGCAACACCAACTTCAGGAAGCCAGCCAATCACCTGATAACCTATCAATCAAGTGACTACACTAGCCTGATTGATTTCATTCTCACCAGACAGCGAGATGTATGGTTGCTCATAAATGCAAAGACCTTCCTTGGTGAAGAATGTATTCGCCAGCATAGACTAGTCATTAGTGATTTTAGATTCTAAGCCAAGAATTAAACCAATCTGGAAAAGAAGGATTTGGTATCTTAAGGATCCTTCTTGTGGTCAGAGATTGAGGGACATCCTGATTGAGTAATTTGATGAAAGGGAAGAGGAGCTACAGACTTGTGACATAGAGGGCAACTGGGACTTCTTGTGGACAGCTTGCTAAATGCTACATGCCAAATCTGCAGTTGGTGCAAAGTCCCAACCAAACCTAGGGGAACATGGGAGTGGAATAATATTGTAGAAAAAGAAACAGGACTGGAAGAGTTAGCAGGGAACTATATCTAGTTGCTAAGAGGGAGACTAGAAGACAGATATACTTAGTCAGGGGAGAAACAGAAAGAGGGAAGTTTGCCAATGTTCTGCAGCATGAGGACCTGGGGCCTTTAGGTGTTTCAGATTGTGAGACTGTGTGTCAGAGAGAATTGTGATGTGGTAGGAGAGAAGTGTGTTTGCATGGATGACGGGTCACTTGCATTTAATGATTCTGCAAAGAAGGAGGGTTGAAAGTGCTACTATAAAAAGTTGATAAAGCAATTAAGGATATGAAGACGGGGAAATGCCCCCTGGTCTATCAGGGGGCACTGCTAAGATGCTTGAAATATTTGGTTGAGTACGATACAGTCTAGTCACCTATAGAGTTGATCAGGTTTTTTACGAGGGAGTTACAGCCAACGATTGGTGTAGCAGCATTATAGTCAGCTGCTGCAAAGGCAAAGGTGATGCCTGAGACAGGAATAATTACAGGGTATCAAATTGCTGGACCAGGTGATGAACGTTTCAGAAAGGGTCATAACTCAATTAGGAAGTGAGTTAGTCTAGATGAGATGCAGTTTGGATTTGTGCCAGGAAAAAAGCACCACTGATGCTATCTTCCTGGTGAGACAACTGCAGGAGAAGTACTTGGCCAAAAATAAACTCCTCTACTTTTTGACATGGAGAAAGCCTTTGACAGGGTTGCCCACTCCCTTATCTGGTAGGCAATGTGGAAGCTAGGGATAGATAAGTAGTTGGTGAAAACTGTACAATCTATGTACAGGGAAGCTGTCAGTAAGGTGAAAATCACCAATGAGTATAGCAAGAAAGTTAGTGTACAAAGTAGGAGTCCACCAGGGATCAGTTCTCAGCCCCACTCTTGTTTATCATGGTCCTCCAAGCTATAACAGAAGAATTTAAGGCTGGCTGCTCTAGGGAGCTCCTCTATGCTGATGACCTTGTTCTTATTGCTGAATCACTACCAGAACTAGAGAAGAAATTCAGGTGTGGAAGCATGAACAGAAATCAAAGGGAGTTAGTTAATTTAGCAAAGACCAAAACCCCAATAAATAGGAGAGCAGACAAATCACTGATCCCTTCAGGGTGATGGCCCTGCTTGATGCGTAGGAAAGGTATTGGGAGAAACTCCATACGATGTACCAAGTGCAAGCTATGGACAGGTAAGAGGTGCAGCAGTATCACTGAGTGACTAACAGAGACAGCAGTCTTTACATGTGGCAGATGTGCAGCTACATTAAACACATGGAATTTTTTAAAAAATAACCTCCCTCAAATGTCAGGGGAGATCCTTAGAAGTAGTAGAGAGTTTCTGTTACTTAGGTGACCAAGTTAGCAGAGGTGGAGGTTGTTCTGAAAGCATAACTGCTGGAATAAGAACAGGCTGGGCAGAGCTCAGAGAGTTACTACCTCTGTTGTTAAAGAAGAGCCTTTCCCTCAGAGTGAAAGGCAGATTGTATGATGCCAGTGTATGAACAGCTATGCTACATGGCAATGAGACATGGGCTGTGACTACTGAGGACATGTGAAGGTTTGAAAGAAATGAAGCCAGTATGCTCTGCTGGATGGGTAATGTCAATGTGTATATACAAGAGTGTAAGTGATTTGAAAGAAAAGCTGGGTATACAGGGCATCAAATATAGACAGGTTCATCAAAAAGTCCCAATCTCATATTGTGGAGGGAACATGTGGAAGTAATTGTCCCTGGAAGACGTGGGATGAAGTGTTGAGAAAATATCTTCAGATGTTGGACCTCACAGAGTGGATGACAGGGGACCAATACAGCTGGTGGTTTGCTGTGCTTCAGAAGACATGTCAATCTAAGTAAAATTGTGGTTGTCCTTGCATATAGACATGTCCCCTGCATCCCTCTCTAGCTGATTGATCCTAATCTTGTGGGCTCGTGGATGCCAGGGCCATGTAAAAAGCATCAGTGCTGTTTAAAAAACACCCAGTGCCACTCTGTAAAGTGTTTGGTGTTAGGAAGGGCATCCAGCTCTAGAAACCATGCGAAGATGGACATGGAGCCCAGGCAGCTCTTCCATCATCCAACCCATTCAGCATAGGAAACCAGTATTAAATGATGATGATGATGATGTATATACAGTGAAATGAAGCGCTGCAGTTTAACCCTTTCATTACCAACCTGGCTGAAACCGCCTCTGGCTCTGTAGTACAAATGTCTTGTTTACATAAGTTTTGAATGAAAATCTTCCACCAAACCTTAGTCACAATTTATGTTCCTAACACTAGCTTAATGATAACAAAGTTATTTTACTAAATTCTTTGTTATATCTAAAATTAATTGAAAGAAACACAGAGCATCTCAACAGAAATATGGTAATAGAAGGATTAAAATATATAATAGAGAAACAATTCTTAACCCTTTTGATACCAACTTGCCTGAAACTGCCTCTGGCTCTGAGTACAAATGTCTTGTTTTCATAAGTTTTGAATGAAAATCTTCCACCAAACCTCAGTCACAATTTATGTTCCTAACACCAGCTTAATGATAACGAAATTATTTTACTAAATTCTTTGTTATATTTAAAATTAG
>NC_068981.1:198132715-198138003 GCF_001194135.2 Octopus bimaculoides | reverse complement strand
ATTACCAACCTGGCTGAAACCGCCTCTGGCTCTGTAGTACAAATGTCTTGTTTACATAAGTTTTGAATGAAAATCTTCCACCAAACCTTAGTCACAATTTATGTTCCTAACACTAGCTTAATGATAACAAAGTTATTTTACTAAATTCTTTGTTATATCTAAAATTAATTGAAAGAAACACAGAGCATCTCAACAGAAATATGGTAATAGAAGGATTAAAATATATAATAGAGAAACAATTCTTAACCCTTTTGATACCAACTTGCCTGAAACTGCCTCTGGCTCTGAGTACAAATGTCTTGTTTTCATAAGTTTTGAATGAAAATCTTCCACCAAACCTCAGTCACAATTTATGTTCCTAACACCAGCTTAATGATAACGAAATTATTTTACTAAATTCTTTGTTATATTTAAAATTAGATAAAAGAAACACAGAGCATTTCAACAGAAATACAGTAATGAAAGGGTTAGCAAATTCATTGTAGGGCAATTAATTTTCCTGCTTTCAATGTTTGTTTTCTCTTCAGGCTGTGCAATGTGGCCATTTTGATGTTGTTGAAGTCCTGCTTAGTTACAAGGTGGATGCAGAGGCTCGGGATGGCGATGGAAACACCTGTTTGCACCTTGCCATTCAATATTCTCACCTGGAGATTCTCGATGCTATGCTCAATGCGCGGACAAATGCAAATCTTAAAAATATGGTATGTTTCATTTCGTTTCCCTTTTTGGGTGTTGCAGCCAATGGACTGTGGCCATGCTGGAACACCACACACACATACACATACAATGGGCTTCCATACAGTTTCCTCACATACAGGCATATACATACATATGTACATACATACAGATGGAGATTGGATCCTGGTGCACCTGCTGGCTCTCCAGATCTCAGTCAAACCGTCCAACCCATGCTAGCATGGAAAACGGATGTTAATTGATGATGATGATGATGATACACACATTTCAATACATTAGACATCCCTACATATGGTCCCTTCATTCTGATTTGAACTGTAATGTGGTGTCCCTTAGACAATATTCATTTTATGCCCATCCAGCCTAGTTTTTGCATTAAAAATTTTAAAGGTGGCACGTAAAAAGCACCATTCGAGTGTGGTTGATGCCAGTGCTGCCTGACTGGCACATAAACACTCACTACATTCTCAGAGTGGTTGGCATTAGGAAGGGCATCCAACTGTAGAAACCTTGCCAAATCAGACTGGGGTTTGGTGCAGCCTCCTGGCTTGCCAGTCCTCAGTCAATCTGTCCAACCCATGCCAGCATGGAAAGTGGACGTTAAACAATGATGATGATGTGTTTGTTTATTTTATTGGACAGGCTGGTAAAACACCATTGCACTATGCTGTGATAGAAGACAAGATCAATATTGCTATGTCCCTTCTTCAGAACAGAGCTGATGTAAATAGCATTGACAATGATCACAAGTAAGTAGTTTTGGATTAATTTGTAGAAAGACTTTTTTATTTTTGTTGGTGGATGGTGAAGTGTCTTGATCTCCTGATGCTGATTCAAAGATCACAAGTTCAAACTCTGTTACTGATATTGTATTGTTCACATATTATATGGAAAGGCGGGAGGTGCTGGCAAAATCGTTAGCACGACGGGTGAAATGCTTAGCGGTATTTTGTCTGTCTTTACATTCTGAGTTCAAATTCCGCTGAGGTCAATGATAAGAATTAAATCATTCTTTTCCACTCTAGGCACAAGGCCCACAATTTCTGGGAGGGGGCCAGTCGATTAGATCGATCCTAGTCTGCAACTGGTACTTAATTTATCAACCCTGAAAGAATGAAAGCCGGAATTTGAACTCACAACGTAAAGACAGATGAAATACCGCTAAGCATTTTGCCTGGCATGCTAATGTTTCTGCCAGCTTGCTGTCTTTAAGAAATCATTTACGTACAATAGTTCTTAAAGACATTTATTCCTTAACTCCAATGTTATTGTCTCAAAAACTATAATAAAAGCTGGAGGCTGAACACAGAGCCTTGTTGAGCACCCTCCTATATCTTCTCTTTTAATGTGTCATTACTTAGAATGTGACCACCCTGTCTTGTCCAGTTTGGTTGAATCTGGCTTTATCCTCAAAACCAGCCAATGTCATTTAGAACAGGTTTTTCAATTAAGATTTTTTAACTCTTCTATCTTCTTTTTTTTTCTCTCTGGAAATGATACCAAAGAAGGCAATCTTTTTAACTTCTACACCTCCTCTATTATTATTATTATTATTATTATTATTATTATTATTATTATTGTTAGCATGCTGGATGAAATGCTTAGCAATATTTTGCCAGTGACTATGTTCTGAGTTCAAATTCTGTCATAGTTGACTTTGCCTTTCATCCTTTCGGGGTCAATAAATTAAGTACCAGTTGAACACTGGCATTGATATGATTGGTTCATCCCCCACCCCACAAAATTGCTGCCCTTGTGGCAAAATTTGAACTAATTTTTTTTACTTGTCCCCACTTAAAAGAGGATGTTGTGTGAGAACACAGAATATTGCGATATTTACCATGAGAGAATCTCTCCTGTGCTCTTTTGGTGCATATAAGCACTCTGGTTCACATCACTAACAGGATATAAACCATCACCAGTGATGGTGAGGATTTATATCCCATTTAAGACCTGTTGAACTGAGTGAAATCGTAGTTGTATTTGATGCCAGTGCCATCTGACTGGCACCCATGCTGGTGGCACGTAAAAAGCACCATTTGAGTATTTTTACCTCATGGAGTCAGTGACAGGTGACCAAAACCTTTGGTGATGTACCATGCTTGTGTTGATCTGTCAAGCCAAGTGGGACTGTAGTCGTGGCTGATGCCAGTGTCAGGTCAATGGCATGTAAAAAGCACTCACTAGGCTCTTGGAGTGGTTGGCATTAGGAAGAGCATCCGGCCATAGAAATCTTGCCAAATTATATCGGAACCTGGTGCAGCTCCCCGGCTTACCAGTTTTCAGTCAAACTGTCTCACCCATGCCAGCATGGAAAGTGGACATTAAATGAAGATGATGGTAATTAAGCATATATCAGAGGTTTTCTCATGGCAACTATTGCAGTATTCAGTGTTCTAACACAACATCCACATTTAGTTGGATACGAATATTACATTTTGGTATTAATTCTGCTTCTTCTATTTATTATAGAACAGCTTTGATGTTTGCTTGTCAAGTGGGAAATGATAATATGGTCTCTCTTCTGTTGAGGTTTCAAGCAGCTGTCCATGTTAAAGATGCAAATGGTAAATTTTCTTGGTTTTAATTCTATAATTACCAAATATCTTAATTCTTGTCTCCGTGATTTTGGGGGTAATTGCACATGCTATATTATACATCCTGAGCAAGGTTCAATCCCTCTCAGGAGCACTATTCGTGGCCTTCATAAAATTTTTGCCGATGCCAGTGTTGTGTAACTGGCATGTAATGTAAAACCACCCCTCAGATGTTGGGTGATATGCAGTGCTTGAGAAGGCCTGTCAAGCCAAGGGTGATTATAGCTGTGGTTGATGCCAGTGTTGGTTGACTGGCACCCACGCTGGTGGTATGTAATAAAAAACAATTCGAGTATGTGGCCGATGCTGGTGTCACATCAGGGACACCTGTGGCAGTGGCATGTAAAAAACACTACTTGAGTGTGTGGCTAATGCCAGTGTCACGTCAGTGGCGCATAAAAAGCACTGTTCAAACACGTGGCCACTCTCGGAGTGGTTGGCGTTAGGAAGGGCATCAGCTGTAGAAACCTTGCCAAACCAGACTTGAAACCTGGTGGAGCTCCCCTACCCACCAGTATTTCAGTCAAACTGTCCAACCCATACCAGCTTGAAAAAACAGACGTATGATGATGATGATGATGACAACCAGAATTTATCTGAAATTCAGTGGCCTCAGCATCTATTCTGCTTCAGATGTGTTACTGCTGGCTTATCTTCCCTCAATCTCCTCCAGTGACACCCTCTTCAGCAAGGTACGCCACAGGATAGCTGAAGTTGATGTTGTCCAGAAACTAGAATCAGCTCAGGCTGATTGGACTGTTGAAGGCCTCACAGTCTCTCAGGATGCAAATGCCTGACATAATTGGAATGATACCAAATGGAAATCTACTTCTTCTGGCAGATTGAGACTTGCTTGTCTCCATTCTCCTTCACAGCCTAACAACAGTGTCTGACTCAATTAGTTGTCCTTCTTGATGTTGAGTGCACTCTTAGCAGAGTGGCTCAGCACCTCAGCCAACACGTATGTGAGCCACACAGATGCCATTGTAGAGCTGTAGTTGAGGAATTCTGCCAGCAGCCATAGTGTGCACTGGTTCTCCTGACACACTGCTCTGAAGGGTATTGTCATGCTTGAGGAGGCAGATTTAGGTGTTGTTTCTAATTGGTTGAGCAACTAAAGAGAGGGTCCCTCACTGGTATTTCTGCTATAATTACATGTTTATTATATATATAATTTAATATATGTATGTTTACAATTATTGCCAAAAACGAAAAAATAAACAAGTTGGGTAACCCTGAGAAAGTTAACAAATGCAAATTACATCATTAATATTTAAACTATGCAGAAAAAGACAAGGAGCAACAAGCTGTCCAGTCCAGTCCAGTCCAAGTGATGTGTCCAGCTGTACTTTGGAGAATGGCCAGTGACATTCGCTGCAACGGCCAGCCCATCTCACAGGAGTCATTTCTCAAACAGACCACTGTCATCCGGATTTTACAGCATCGGAGAATACCAGAGACTTTGGTGGTGACTGGTATGAATAGGTAGTAGTTAGTCAGACTCCAGTATTTGGTTACCTTCCTCTTCTCCGCATTAAAGGTGGCAATACCAGGGTTTGTGGCCAAAGCAGCAAGATTGGAGATGGAGACCGCATCGCATCCAAGATTCGAGATTTACCTCCCTTGTATCAGAAGAGGGTTATTCCATCAGTGTTTACCATCTTTACAACCAAGACCTGTTGGTGACAGGAAGCCAGCCATATCGAGGCCCCTTCAAAAGGAATTCAGCCACTTTGCCTCTGTGAGGCCCAACACTTGATAGGAACTCACCCTATTTGCCTCCATGAGGCCTGCTTGAAAGGAGCTTAGTCATTCTGCCTCTGTGAGGCCCAATGCTCGAAAGGAGCTCGGCCACTTTGCCTCCATGCAGGCCAGGAGCTCGGCCACTTTGCCTCCATGCAGACCAGGAGCTCGGCCACTTTGCCTCCATGCAGACCAGGAGCTCGGCCACTTTGCCTCCATGCAGACCAGGAGCTCGGCCACTTTGCCTCCATG
>NC_068981.1:198120204-198130292 GCF_001194135.2 Octopus bimaculoides | reverse complement strand
AAGGAAAGAAGGAAGTGTAGCGAATATAACAAACGTATACAAAATTGGATTACGTATATATGTGTATACAAAAATGTATATTAGCATCACGTATACAGATATATAGGGATATGTACGCGAATACACACAAATATAATTGTATACGTGCGTACGCACACATTGAAGTATGTATGTGTATAAACCTGAGCACACATTCTCATATGTAACCTAGATGTACACACGCGAATATATGTATGTATGTGTAAATGTAAGCATACACACTTACCCATGCATATGCAAGGACGCACACACTCAAAACCATGTATGTATGTGCACAAGTGTAAACATAGGCTCTATACATAAGCATAAACGCACACATACGAATGCATATGCATTGTTACAATACAGACATCCACATAAAAAACTTTTGGGTTTTAACGTATATATGCAGACAACTTTTTAAAGAAATTGCTGAGTGTATAATAGCAAAAATTGGGCAAAAATACATACATAATAGAATCCCATATATCAAACCATCCATAAAAACGGTTAAATTTGTTTACAAAATATTTTTTAATAAATACAAATAAAATAAAATAATATAAAGTAAAATAAAAACAAGAAAAACTATGCATATAACAGTCGAAAGCTTTCTTAAAAAGGCGTTGGGATCTATACAATATTCTTGCAATGAGAAGTAAAATGCGGTACAAATCCAATAATGAGATTGCAAACTGGTTTCAAGGAGTCAAAAATTATCAAAAATATACTACCCATATGGTATGTTATTAGCCGGCATTTTAAATTTAGACTCATGTCTTCATGAATTTAATAGTTCGCATCTTTGGTTCAAAGTGGTCTTGTCTTGGAATAAGATATGGAATTTTTCTAACAAACACAACTCGCATTTAATTGGTCTTTTATGGGCACCGTGCCTGTAAGGTGATGCTCTACCTAAAATCCTCCACGTCACGTTGAGGTAAACAAACATGCTAATTATATATTAATACAATTATAATCTAAGCAGTTTTGCATAAGTAGTGAATATACCAGTATAGTTTTATATAAGCTAAGTATGAATTTATAGAGATACAAAGATTAGCTTAATTTTGAGCTAATCTTTGAATGAACTGAATACCATAAGAGATTTTTTCTCCACGGTAACTGCAGTGTATTTGCCTTTAGCAGTTGAAATATGTGACAAACGTATTTCAACTAACCTGAATTGTGATTATATGCAAACAATGCTTATTCCGATATATATATATATATATATATATATATATAGATATATAGATATATAGATAGATAGATAGATAGATAGATAGATAGATATGTGTGTGGTGTGGTGTGTAAGAGAGACGATTTTGCTGGTATGGAGATGTGTTGCTTATGGATGAGGAGGACATCTGTGGAAGGAACCTGTGGGAGAGGTAGACCCAGGAAGACATGAGATGGGTTGGTGAAGCACAACCTTTGAACGTTGGGCTTCACAAAGGCAATGACAAGTGGCAGATCTTTGGAGATATGCTGTGCTTGAGATCTGTTGAGTCAAGCAAAATTGTAGTCATAGCAGATGCCAGTGCCGCCTGACTGGCATCCGTGCTGGTGGCACATAAAAAGCACTATTTGAGTGTGGTCAATGCCAGTGCTGTCTGACTGGAATTCATGACTGTGACACATATAAAGCACCATCTGAACATGGTCGGTGCCAGTGCCGCCTGACTGGCTCCTGTGCCAGGGCACATAAAAAGCACCCACTACACTCTTGGAGTGGTTGGCGTTAAGAAGGGCATCCAGCTGTAGAAACTTTGCCAAATCAGATTAGAGCCTGGTGCAGCCTTCTGGCTTGCCAGTCCTCAGTCAAACCATCCAACCCATGCCAGCATGGAAAGCGAACGTTAAATGATGATGATGATGTATATGGCTGCTCCTAGATCTCTTTATATTCACTTATGTATCTGTATATAAGCCATTCTCTGTTTTAGGTTGGACTGCCAGTGATCATGCACTTATAAAAGGCTACAATTCTTGTGTTCAGTTGCTTGAAAATTATCAAAAATCACAGAAGTTACAATTTTCAGAAGACACAATTGATTTAGATGAGAGTCCTGCCACTAGTAGCAGGTTGAAACAGTCCAGCCGTGGATTAGCAAAAAGACGAGTCAGCATGAGTCCTGGCCACCAACCTGTTCCCGTCCCGAAACAGTCAGAAAACATGGGTGAGTAACATTTGATTTACAGCTTTTTTAATTGTGGGAGTGTGTGGCTTAGTGGTTAGGGTGTCGGACTGGTGATTGTAAGATTGTAGTTTCAGTCCCCGAACTGGGCAATGCATTGTGTTCTTGAGCAAATTACTTCATTTCACATTGCTCCAGTCTGCTCAGCTGGCGAAAATGAGTGACCTTGTAGCAGACCAGGTGGAGGAATATATATGCCATGGAACCCGGAAAACCAGCCCTTATGAGCCTGGCATGGTGTTAGGAGGAAATTTCATTACTTTTCCAGTTATCATCTTACTGGGTTTTAGAAAGAAGTTTCATTTGTAATTATACATCCCCCCCCTCTCACCAGTGCCTTTTACATGGCACCAGCAACAACAGGGTCACCAAATAGCTTGCAAGACAAAGACCCCTCAGCTGGGAGGAGAGAGTAATAATGATGGGGTAGGGTTGGCTTTGTGCCGGTTGAGAGATTAGTGGTATAGAGGGTCAGGGGTGGGTGTCCTGACAGACTCAGGTGTTTGAATTAATAGAGATATTAATTAATATTAATTAATAGAGATTTTACCTTGGAATAAGATAAAGATAGAAGTAGTTGTGTTTTACTGTTTGTTGTCCAGAAAATAAAACTTCAGCTCAGACAGACTGATTGACACAGGGGTACTATGTAAAAAGCACCTGTGCCGGTGCCACGGCACAATCTGTAAAGTGGTTGGCATTAAGAAGGGTATCCAGATGCGGAAACCATGCCAAAACAGACTTTAGAACCTGGTGTGGCTCTCCAGGCTTGCCATATGATATCAGGACAGTATTCAAGAGTAATACAACACTTTGAAAATATCTCCGAGTAAAACCACCAATAAAAGAGAATATGACCAAAGACTGTGTGTACTTCATCCCATGCAGCTGTGGTAAGTTATACAAAGGCGAAACATGCCACCTGCTCAAAATAAGGGTAGAGGAACATCACAAAGCTGTGGCACGAGGAGATATCGATAAATCGGGTATAGCTGATCATGTATGGAAAAATGGAGACCACCTCCCCCTGTGGGATGAAGTTAAAATAATAGACAGAGAACACCACTGGAAAGTACGAAAACTAAAAAGAAGCAGCACATATGCTAGGATACAACAACCTCCTAAGCAGACCGAGTGCAGATATGAACAGAATATAGGAAATGGTATTAAGGAAGGACAGGAAAATATTAGATTTATAAGCCCTAAAATTCACTCCATAATTGCTTACGGGCATATGGCATAGTGATTAAGAGCGCGGGCTACTAACCCCAAGATTCCGAGTTCAATTCCAAGCAGTGACCTGAATAATAATAATAACATCGAAAAATACATTAGGAATGAGAACCCAGGTTTGAAGTTTTCCCAAGACACCTGACGAAATGTGTTAACAACAAACAAGATGAGGACAAATATCTGTCAAATGTAAATGTAAATAATTCCTCATCTCTTAAATATAGAACTGTATTGAAGTGTTTAATTTTGGATCTTTTCATTTTCCCAGATGATTCTGCTGAGGAAACGGGAACTCTTTCAAGCCATTGCAGTCAAACAAAAGACACCGGTTCTGACTGTTGGGGAGACGATACGGATATCAGTCTTACAACTGACGACAAGAACAACAAAGTAAGTTCCACTTTGAAGGTTCTGTTTCGTGGAAACTGAGATGTTTCAAACTTGCACACCATTTCCTTTGTATTCCCAAGATGGCCCCTGAGTCAGCAAGAATTATCATCAAGAGATATCTTCCTGGGGCTATAAACAACAAAAGTTGGCTCCAGCATAGGCATCTAGCTGTAGGAAACCATGCCGAATCAGACTGGAGTCTGGTAGAGCCTTCCAGCATGCCAGCCCTGGTCAAACTGTCCAACCCATGCCAGCATGGACAATGGACATTAAATGATGATGATGTCTTTTTGCTTCACTAAAGTTTTTTGTCATGTGACATATGCAGCATACACACACCTGAGACCCACATCATTCCCCTTGAATGGGGAACCAATCTGTTGCAGGGTTGTTACTCATTTACACCTGAGTGGACTGGGGGTACATGAAATGAAGTGTTTTGTTTAAGAACACAATACACTGCCCAGTCCAGGAATTGGAACCGCAATCATACAATCTTGAATGCCACACCTTAGGTCAGTGGTTCTCAAACTTTTCAAAACGTTTTACGTGCCAGTCTCCTTACAGTTTTTATTCTATGATTTGTAGTCCCCTATAAAATGCAGGATAATCCTTTCTATTATGGGCACAAGGCCTGAAGTTTTTTGGGGTGGGGACTAGTCGATTACAACGACCCTAGAATTTCACTGGTGTTTAGTTTATCGGCCCCAAAAGGATGAAAGGCAAAGTCAACCTCGGCGGAGCTTGAATGCAGCGATGGGCAAAATACTGCCAAGCATTTCATTCAGCATGCCAACATAATGCAGGATAATCAACACGAAAAAAAATTACATACATTCGTGTACCATAATTTTCAGACTATTAAACGCACTGCCCATAGACCTGCAACCCCCAAAACCACATCTTAATCCAGGCAATACCTTATTAGGATACAATAAAAGCACATGAAATTATGGAGAATCAGTTGATAAATTAGTTAGAAAACAAATGAGAAATGAAAGATACCAATAGCACATACCTTTTACTCTGAGCGAGAGGCCCTTTGTTACCAGCAGAGGTAAGAGCTCTCTGAACTTTGCCCAGGCTATTCTTATTCTAGCAGCTACACTTTCAGAGCATCCACCCCTGCTACTGACTTGGTTGCCTAGGTAACGGAAGCTATCAACTACTTCTAGTTTTTCTCCCTGGAATGTGACAGAAACTGTTCTCTGCACATTTTCAGTGTTTATTGCTCCTGAGCATCTGCCACATACAAAAACTATCTTCCTAGTTAACCTTCCTTTGATATTGCTGCACCTCTTATGTGTCCATAGCTTACACTGGGTACATCTTATAGAGTTTCTACCTATGCCTTTTCTACAGATCGAGCAGGGCCATCTACCTGAAAGGATTTGTGGTTTGTCTGCTTTCCTATTTATTAAGACTTTGGTAGCATGCAAAAGATTGAAAGTCTTGAAATTTTAAAACCTGACTGTCTCAAGCTACCCTGTTTTTACGATACTCCAGTGTCCTTTTGTGGTCCCCCTAAAATCACTTCACAGTCCCATAGGGCAGTGCTACTCAAAGTGGTGGTCCGCAGACCAACGCTGATCTGCAAGCCATCAGCTGCCAGTACATGGTGACTTTCCAGAAAAGAAACAATAGTATAACTTCAGTAGTTTCGCTTTATACACTGTAGGAAGCAACTTATCAGCTCATGTAACTTTGTATTATTTACATTATTTACATTTGACAGATATTTGTCCTCATCTTGTTTGTTGTTAATACAACATTTCTGCTGATATACCCTCCAGCCTTCATCAGATGTCTTGGCATAGTGGTTAAGACTGCAGGCTACTAACCCCAAAATTCCAGGTTCAATTCCAGGCAGTGACCTGAATAATAATAATAATAATAATAACAATGAAAAATACCTTAGGAATGTGAACCCAGGTTCGAAATTTCCTCAAGACACCTGATGAAGGCTGAAAGGTATATCAGCCGAAATGTTGTGTTAACAACAAACAAGATGAGGACAAATATCCGTCAAATGTAAATAATGTAAATAATGTACATAATTCCTCATCTTTTAAATATAGAACTGTATTGTATTATTTACTCTCTTTTACTCTCTTTTACTTGTTTCAGTCATTTGACTGCGGCCATGCTGGAGCACCGCCTTTAGTTGAGCAAATCGACCCCGGGACTTATTCTTTGTAAGCCTAGTACTTATTCTATCGGTCTCTTTTGCCGAACCGCTAAGTGACGGGGACATAAACACACCAGCATCGGTTGTCAAGCAATGCTAAGGGGACAAACACAAACACACAAACATATGCACACACATGTATATACATATATACGACGGGCTTCATTCAGTTTCCGTCTACCAAATCCACTCACAAGGCTTTGGTCGGCCCGAGGCTATAGTTGAAGACACTTGCCCAAGGTGCTACGCAGTGGGACTGAACCCGGAACCATGTGGTTGGGAAGCAAGCTACTTACCACACAGCCACTCCTATACAAGATAAAAACAAATTGTCAACTTTGATAACATTCATTATATATTTATTGTTTCTGGTATAAATTAATATTACAAAGAAATCTTATCGGTCCCTGGCACATTGGGAAAAGAAGAAAAAGAAAAAACTGCCAGTATGCCACATCAGATAGTTTGAGAAGCACTGTGCTAGGGGACTGTGGACCACAGTTTGAGAATCACTGCTCCAGGTCATATGCAGCAACAGAGAAAACCAACCTGAATTTCATGGCCGACTGCCTTTCAAACTCGTTCATCTAGACAGTGTGTATTTATTTGTAGGAGACATGTTTTTAGCATACAATATTTCTGCATGTTTTTATCTGTGCAAATCTTTCTCTCTCTTGCAATTTTTTCCCTTTCTTTCAAATACTTATTTGACATTTGTATCTTTTAAGCCCTTTGTAATTATATTACTGTTTGTCTTCACGTTTGAACTTTTAAAACAAATTCTCTGTCTCGTTATAACCTTTCATCATCATCTGACATAAAATCACCTCCTCCAATGTCCCTTCCTCTCTCCAAATTTTATTTTTTTGTCTTGCAAGGTACTTGGTGACCCTGTCAGTGCAGGTGCCACTTAAAAGCACCCAGTCCACACTGTAAAGTGGTTGGTGTTTGGAAGGGCATCCAGCTGTAAAAATCTTGCCAAAACTGACCTCACTTGTGCTTGTGCCACGTAAAAAGCACCCAGTCCGTTCTGTTGAGTGGTTGGCATTTGGAAGGGCATCCAGCTATAAAACTCCAGCCAAAACAGTCACAGAAGTCTGGTGCAGGCTTCTGCCTGGCTGGCTCCTGTTAAACCGTTCCACCCATGCCAGCATGGAAGACAGATGTTAAATAATGATGATCCTCTAACTCACTGCTTCTCATTTGGGGTTTGTTTGACCCTTGAGGGTCCACATAAGATTTTCTTGCTAAAATTTTTGTGCAATGTATTGTTTATACTTCTCCAATACACTAAAAGTCTTAATTTTCTTACGCAATTCCTACTAATATTTAATTCTAAAAATATATTGTAATTTTTTTTTTAAACATTGAATGGCTGTGGGGTTCCACTTAAGTAAAACAGGAACAGACAAAAAAAAATGGTCGGAAACCACATCTCTAACTTATTTGCTCTTTAATTTAATGGAAAGACTGAAAAGTATTGTTATTTAATCTGTGCCTTTCTTGTCTTTTAGGGGCAAATGCGTGTAAATCTGGCCAAGTTTGTTCCAAAATCATCAGACAGTGAAGATTTTGGTAAGTAGCATTGTATTCTCTGCTGAATTTCAGCCAAGAAAACCTGTTTTAACACTATTTCAGTTCATCTCGTTTGAGGGAAGAAAGCATAATAAAGATTCCAGGAAATCTTATTTTCTTTCACTTTCACAGAATAAGCCTGGAAATTGTCTTGAGAGTAAACTCTGAATATCTTCAATAAACTAGAAAACTTAATAATTGAGACTTTCTTATGAAATAAGCATTTTACAAGAGAGAAGGAAACAACAAGTCTATGACAAGAAAATCTTTCTTGGAATCCTTTCCATTTCTCATTCATGTTTCCAGACTAGAATGAGTCAACCCTTTGGCATCTTCATACTAATGCTAACCACTCCAAGAGTGTAATGGGTTCTTTTACGTGCCATGACTGATTTTGCTTGATTCGATGGCTCTTCTTCTCAAGCATGGCGTAATGCCAAGGGTCTCGGTCATTACCTCTGTGAGACCCAACACTCGAAAAGAGCTCAGCCACTTTGCCTCCATAGTTGTGTATATAGTGGAATTAGAGAAGAAATTCCACAACTGGAAACAAAGCTTAAAGTGAAGGGGCTTCAGGCAAATTTAAGAAAGACTTAAGGTCCTAGTAAAAAGTTGGGAAAAAAGGCGTGGGCCCTACTACCAGTAAAGAAGTAACCATGGTTGATATACAGAAAAGGAGCAGCTAGGAATTCCATAAGGTGTGGCCAGTATAAACTATGAGTGCATGTAGTGTCATGGGATCCCATGTAGGTTAAAAGAAAAGAGACTTTACATGTGGCAGATAGACAGGAAATAAGCTCCAAGAGCTCATGGGAAATAGATTTTCTTAAATACATTGACAGCTGCCTAAAAGGTGGTGAGGTGGCAGAATTGTTAGCACACCGGGCGAACCACTTAGCGGTATTTCGTCTGTCTTTACATTCTGAGTTCAAATTCCACCGAGGTTGACTTTACTTTTCATCCTTTCGGTGTTGATTAAATAAGTACCAGTTATGCACTGAGGTCAATGTAATTGACTTAATCCCTTTGTCCTTGTTTGCACCCTCTATGTTTAGCACCTTGTGGGCAATAAAGAAATAAAAGTAGTTGATAACCTCTGTCATGTGGGTGAATGTCTTAGCAGCAGAGGGGAATGTTCTGAAAGTGTAGTTGCTACATTAAGAACAGGCTGCAATAATTTCAAAGAGCTACTCCCTCTGTTAGTAACGAAAGTCTCTGTCTGTCTCCCTCTGAGCAAAAGACAAATTGTATGAAACTCAAATACAAACAACAATACTACATCGTAAGGGATGTGGGCCCTGAATGTAGAAGACATGTGACGTGTTGAAATAAAAGTAAGCAAGCTGCATTAGATGTGTAATGTCAGTGTGCATGAACGAGGGAGTACAAATGAGCTGAGAGAAAAATATAAGAAGAGATGTAACGTGTAAGAGAAAAGATTGTGTTGGTAGAGGTATGTGATGGCTGTGGCGGATATCAGTTGTATAAAGAAGTGCTGGGTACTCAAAGCAAGTGGAACTTGTGGAAGAGGGAGACCCCAAAAAGACATGGGATGAAGAGCCTTACAGATAAAGGAATGTGATGAATTGGTGACATAGCTACAAAAAAACCTGCCCACATCTTCAAGTATGGTAAAGGAACATTAAAATGGCGCCTGTGGCGGGGACTGGACACTCATTCTCTTATCTAGTCACTGTACCAAACCATTCATAGAACAGGGAACCATATTGGACTTGCTTATATCCAGTACTCCACCCCTACCACTGGCCTTATTAACCTACCTCTTGCCTACCATGGGGCCTATGCATTGCATAAGGGCCTACACTTCAACCATTTTTGTTATATTTAATAAAGTGAAGGTCAGCAACAAGTACAGTAATGAATTTAGTGTACAGGAGTACACCAAAGATCAGTTCTCATCTCCCGTTTGTCCATCATAATACTCAGGGCCATAATGGAGAAATTTAAGACTGGTTGCCCTTGGCAGCTCCTCTATGCTGATGACTTTGTTCCATTTGTGGTAGGAATGTGTGGAAGTGGTAGACCTGGGATGAAGTGGTGAAATGTGATCTGCAGTTGTTGAGCCTCATAGGGGAGATGACAAGGGACCAAAATTTGTGGTGGTTCGTTGTGCTTGAGGAGAAGACACATCAAGCTAAGTGAGGTCATGGCCTTCCACACATACATACATGTCCTTTTTGGCTATCCCCTTCTGCTCTCTCTCTCTCGCATCTGACCTCTGTCAACACTCCCAACAATCTCTTCCCCTTCCACTCTCCCTCATGCGCCTCACCCACTGCAGGCCCTTCAACTCTCTTCTGTCTTTACATATCTTCCCCACCCCTCCAATTCTCTCCAATTTCCCCCATCACCATCACTTGCCACAGTCATGTCTTCCCCATCCCCAAACATATCCCCCTCAAACTCTCGTGACACATCCCCTCTGCACTACTTATATCCCCACCACTGTCCCCTGTGGGTAG